>NW_020223596.1:0-123784 GCF_003070985.1 Temnothorax curvispinosus | reverse complement strand
ATATATATATATATATATATATATATATATATATATATATATATATAAATAAGTAATATAAAAATAAGTAATTTATTTTACATTTATTCTCGCAAGTATACTCCGTTTCCAGATTATTACCTAAAATAATATCAAGTTTTGTAATGTTCGATTTCTACTGTATACGTGTGTGCGATAGCGCGTTACGGAATCGAAAAAGGATCCTATCTGTTCTATAGATGCTGTAATAAATAAACAAAAGAAACGCACGCGTGCATCCTCGAGCCATCTTTTAGAATTTAGATGCATTCCGCGACGCGCGTTCAGTCTGATTATTCAAGCGTACGCGGATCTTTTTTCTCGTCGGTTAATGACGCGATAAGCGATATTATCGCGTGGCAGACTGCCAGGGGTAGCGTTTTAATCAAGATCGTGTCATATCGCTCACCTCTAATGTTTGCCACGGCCGAACGTGAAGGGGATCGCACGCTTCACCTTTGGAATAACGTTTTATCTGATGGGACCCGCGACACTCGTCCCGCATGCGATTTGCATAATCTAATGCCCTCGTCGGAGGCGCGGAATAAATATAGGAATATGACGCGCCGTTTCTGCGAGATTCAAAGCGGCGCGTGTAATTTGCGTGATAATGGCTTCAGGTGCTGCGTAATTTTTGACAAAAAGTAAGATTTTTCCATAACTTCAGCTATTTTAATGCAAACAAATTCTGATTCGATTCATACATATGTTATTAAATTTAAACGTATGCATGTATAGCCATCTTTTAATTCAAAAAGCTTTCCTTGCTTAAAAAAGAGTTGGAAAACGGTGACTCAAAATTAATTTTAAGAAGCTTTACAATACCTACACAGTAAAATGGTTCAAGAAGATCAATAGAATAAATTTTTAAAATCTTGATATTTTTCAACATGAAAATTATCGCTGATGTACTTAGATATAAGTATATCAAATAAAAAACTTTCGAAATTGTCAAGTCAAATATCATTAACGCCTGAACTGTGGTAAAGAGCTTATGTCGCTAATTGGATCATAGGGATACGTTTTGCTCAAGGAGCATAAACGCATCTTCGAAATTTGTCATGCCGCACGCGCCTGTGACTTTTCGTTTCGTTTGGGCGATATGTCAATATCGACGCCATAAAGCGGGTAAATCTCCGGGACGAGAATACACGGTGCGACCGTTAAAATCCAGCGAAACGTTTCCAAATCGCTGGTGCCTCATATAGCGAACGAGCAAAACGATCATGAATTATTAATTCCACGTGAGACGCCTCCGGGACGACGTGCACGCCCGCACGAAAACACGTGGGCGCGGCTTTAAATCAGGACACCGCGCGAACGGTCTCGAATTAATTAAAATTTGACGGTCGCATTAAGAACCGGTTGTAAGATCTATCCGATCCGGCGCGCTTCGGCGCGGCGTGAGGATCCTGCGAGACGAGAACGAGCGCTTCTTACCAAACGACTGTGAGGAGAGCGAGGGGAATGAGACAAGCGATCCCTGGGGACTGTTAGAACAGAACGTCCGCGGATCTGCTCGCAAACCGGTTTAAATCCGCGGTTAACAGGAAACGCGCGGAATTATCCGTTTCCTCAATTTTCATTAGAGAGCCGCCTGCTGCCTACGAGCTAAAGACGTTCGAGTTGGAGTCGTTGTTGCGATTAAACCCGTTAGATTTAGTAGATCGACGAATACGACAATTATCTGTGAATATATTGTTTTATGTTACTTGGTTTTATATGTTAATTTTATGTGACCGGAAATAAGCGAAGCTCGAACGCCTCTGCGAGTTTATGTTAGTGTGCAGTACTCAGCATGCGATACACTCCATTGACTTGGCTACCACGTGGGTGAAACTGGTCGATCGATATGCTTAATGATCCACGACGCTTTTAAATTCGCCATTCGAAAGGTCAATGATTTTTCGGTTAAATGTGGAACGAGGCAAAAATCGAGGTTCGCGAGTTAAAAACGAAGGTGAAATGGCTATTAAATCGATAATATGATTGAATATTCAATAAACTTTCAAAGCATTTTAAATAGAAGAAAAACTCACATCTAAATTGGAAATTATATATAAAAACTAACCGATATAATATACATATATACATATATAAACGAATATTTTTATATTCAGTTAATTTAATTTCAGGGTATACCAATAAATATAAATTAGAGACTGTATGTTAATATTAAATAAATCTGCAAAAAAACACTATCAATTGATAGAAAATTGATCGTCACATTATATAAATATAATAACGAAGAAATGTTTACCATAATATCTAATGCAGAACTTGACTCTATATATCAATTTAATTCTTTAGTCAAAAAATCTTCAAAAAAATAGTTTGAAAAAATTTCAAGATCGAAAAATGATACTCTAAAATAAAAGCAAATAAAGTAATCCTTGCAAATCATAAAAGGCTTACCGCAGTCGGCAGTTTCAGGCTCGTTTCACCTGCCTCAAGCTATATTTTCGAAATGCAAGTGAAAACAAATAATACCCCAATGTACCTGTCCTTCGAGGGGGCAAAGTTTGCCTACGGCATATGGCTATGGTGTGCCTGCCCAACTCGACAAGACCCTCCACAACTCGATTTTCACCCTCGATAGATTTCCATTGCTGTTCAGGTGCATCACCAAAACCGTCCCTAAACCGCCAGTGATTTTATGTTTAAGTCGGCACAATTGAATTTTTCCCTTCCCCCTTCCCCCTTCCCCACTGTAAAGTATTAATTATTTGCACCTCTCTCTATACACACAAGGAGACAATTGAGAAAATCTTCTAATATATATTTATTAACTATAGGCATTTATAGTCATAGATTTATCTATTTGGTGCTAACGTATCCATTAACTATTCACCTGATGCTCCGCATCATGAAACAGGTTGTAAAAAAAAGTCCCACCCGGTAAAAAAACTCGGCAATTCGTAGGGTGCGAGAGGTGAAGGAGAAAAAGTTCACCTCCCCACAAAACTTTCAGACTTTTTTATGACGGTACAGCTAATGGACGCAACGTGATCGTGTCATGAAGACAAGGGGCCGAGTTCCGAGATAACAAAAAATCCGGTCGGAGGCGTATTTAATAGCGGGGGTTACCGCACCTATCACGAGGCGTCTAGACGCTTCTCGGCTCTAAATCTCTCGTGCACAGTGGGGTAATGAAGGAAGCCGGGGTACGTTATTACCGCACGTTAATTACTATAACTTACCAGCTAGCTATACGCTAACCCTTTGGCTTAAAAATTCTCAGCAACGATCGTAGCTGGAATTGCTCTTTTTGAACTGAGGGAATCACTGATCTAACAAATAAATTTTTTATGTGCAAAATTACTAAATACTTTAATTAAAATATATATTTAATAAAATGGTTCTAATATAATTTGGATAATAAATAAATTTTTATATAATATTTTATGATTATAACTTTACTAAGAAAAATTTAGAGATAATAAAAGTAATTAAAATATTTGCACTTGTCCAATTAAATTTTTATATAACAAATAAAAACTTTGTAATAATTTTAATTTAAATTTTTACGTATAAAATTTTATAGAACCTACCTTTCTTCACCCCCGCCTCCTATAAAGAATCATGCACGTATATAAAATTCTGAATTTCTGCATTGCAATCTACCTCGAGTCACGCTACTTTGCGTGCCGAAATTGAATACACAATCGATTGTATCTTACATGAGTTGATACAATAAACGTTTCGTGAATCTAACAATCGACTAAGTCCGTAATTAAACATTGAGCTTTCTTCGTTCATATAATTATCTCTATTATCGCTGATGTCGTGTACAACCGGTCAACTTATCCTCGAACCACATCAATTCCTATGCTATCAGCAAGACGCAACAAGTTGTATATTCTGTATTCAGCTGTAAAGCCGACGACAAAATCCGTCTCACCTCACGCAAGCTCGCGTGACGCGCACGAACGTGTTACGACAGGTTCGAACCAGTCTCGAAGGAGCAACACCACCCCCTTCATGCTGGAAATCTGGGCTCTATCCTAGAGAAAGAGACCCCTCTAGAAAACCTAAGAAATCGGAGTCACGCGGAACGAGAAAGCGAGGATTCACTATGTAGAAGGTCGAATGGGGGTGATCACGGGGGTGTGCGCGCACGTGTATGTGCATCACGAAGGGGCCCCTGCGAGCAGGGTGCTGCAAGGACCCGAGATAGGTGGTGGGCGATCGGGCGGCGAGGGCGGAGAAGGGAGAAGACCGGCAGATGGTCGGCGTGGACCCCGACGTGGGAAGCTCCGAATTCTCCGAGTTCCCACAGCCAGAGTGCACCTGCCTTCCCCACTCTGTTACCCCGTGCTGCCTGGGCCCGGCGGAGCTATATAAGGTCGGGGTTGCTCGTACTAAGGTACCATTCGCTCACTAGCCTCTCGCTCCAAAGCGACTTGCCCGAAAGCACATCCTTCGCTTTCAAGTTCTCTCCCGCCAAGTTCCTATCGAACGACAGTTCGTGCCACGTGTTCCGAGTTCCGACAGTTCGGAAGAAACCGGTTCAGTGTACCGTGGTTCGAAGGAGAACGCTCACAGAGAGAGAGATAGAGAGAGAGATAGCGAGAAAAAAAGAAGGAGAAAGAAGAAAGATGGCCGCTGCCACCACCATGAGCGAGCACACGCTGTTCGACTTCGAGCTCAACGACGTGTTCGAGAACGAGCTCAACGACAATCTCTACAACCTGAAGATGTCGGAGGACAAGGCCGTGAGCAGCCGCAAGAGCAGACGCAGCATTCTGAAGCCGCTGAAGCCACTGCTGCGAATGCTGAAGAAGCGCACCAGCAGTTACGCCAAGAGCAACAAGCGCCAGGAGGCCGTGCCTCAGGTGGGGATCTTCACCGAGGAGATCGAGAACCAGAACAACGCCAACGAGGCGCTGGAACGTAGACTCCTGCAGGAGCTACGGGACGCCGAGGAGGGAGCCGCCATCACCGTCTGCCTGGACGGACAGATGACCGTCGTGCCGGTTGTGCCTGGTCAGTGCTACGTGCCGGTGCATTTCGCCCATACTCATGCCGGCGACTTCTACTGGACGACTCTCAGCATGGCCGACAGAGACCTGTGCTACAAGGAACGCGCCTTCTCGCAGTATCAGCTTCCCGAGGTGCAAGTGGCGTGAGGTGTCGTAATCGAAAACGGCAGCATCTACCTCAAAGGCGAATCACCCGAGCTGATTACTCGAGATTCGCTGAACTTCCTCCCGCGGAAGCGTCCTCGAGGTCGAGGACTGACGCTGTCAATCGAATTGTGGGGTGACAGCTCAAATAAACATTTCGAAACTGTGATCGTTAGATTATACTATGTAGATTTTAGCTCAATGACAATTGACTGAGAGGAGCATTCCTTGTAGATGTAAAATTAATACATCAAAGAGAAAGAGAGACGCATTATATATATTTTTTTCTTTTTATATTACAGCGACACATTTGTCGCGTTTGTGATATTTGTACCTATTGTATGTATACAAATTTATAGAGTGTTATTTCGACATTGTGATATTGGCTTTAATGTCAGCAAGTATCGCTGACACTTTCCTATCTGTCTTCCAATATGTTTGTTTGAAATAAATGTTACTCATAAGCAAATATACCTTGTGTCAATTAATCTTCCCCTTCACCTTAGTCTTAAGCAAATAATTTTAATAATAGTATAGAAATCTTAAATCTTTTTTATTCTTTTCAAATACATTTCTTTAAAGTTGTAAAGAGAAGAATTTATCGACAGAGCGTACACGAAAACAGCCCTTTAAATTCATCTGATTTCTTCAAAAATTCTCGCGTCAAAATATCAACAAAAACTCGAATATTACATTCATTAATTATAAAATTATTTTCAATCAATTTCTCTTTCAAAAAGATTTCTTTTAAAACTTTAATAAATTCAGCGATCTGAAAATGATTTAAGAATTCCAAAGGCGGCTAACGCAAAAGTTTTGACCAAACACTTGGCATAAGTTCGAAGAAACGTCGGACAAAATTATTTCGTCCACAAAAAGCTAAGGGAGATTTTACGCGGGAAAACTTCCTCAAGGTAAGTGCACGGAGAGCTACGTATTTAAAAAGATAATTTAAAAAATCCTGCAAAAAAATTCCAAATTTATTTTTTCTAAATTTTGATTTAACCATTCACTATTAAACAGAGTCATTGTTGTTTTATAAATCATATCTCAACGCTTTTAGTTAATATATGACATGTAAGTTATAGAGTATAGAGAATAGAGATACGCGATATTAAACTTCTTTTATAATGAATTCGGAAATAGAAGAGACAAAAAACAGACAATAGTTCGTTGGATCGAAAATTCTGCACGAATACGATCGACATTATGCACACGTGTTGTCCATATGTGACAGACACATGTTCACTGGGGGTAGATAGGGTGCGAGCGAGTTCACATGATTTTCTACAGTGGACACAAGGGTGGAAAAAACCTCGACCCTTAAAAAGATAATAAAAGATACTAACGATAATCATTGCAGTACATCGGAGCATAACAGAATAATCGGAGGGGTGAATAATTTGCACACTATACGATAGAGCTAATTCAATTTTGTTTACTTAGAATAGAAACGCTCGATCGTGAAATGCTGATATCACCTGACACTACGATACTTTGTTAATAAAAATGAATAATCTATGTTATTTCAAATGAATAATAGCGTGTTACTATATTATCAATATTCGAATAAAAGAAAAGTATAATATATGCACAATTTTTTATGTATTTATTATTTTATATTATACATTTATTTATATTTTATATTTATTATACTTATTACTTTATATTTATTATTTTACGTACTTATCTAATTTATACTTTTATAAAAAATAAATTCCTTTAATATAAGCAGTACATCCGTTAATTACGTAATATAACATAATATAACATATTAACATTAATACTACTTTTTTTTTAATTTAAAGCTTATGTTATCTTTTTTAATTTAATTCAAAAATCAATAAAGAGACACCGCAAAATTATTAAAATAAACTTGTAAAATAAATGTTTACTTTATTTATTTAATTTACATATTGACGAAAATTGATTGAACGATTATTCAGCGAACAAAGTAACTTATATGTGAAAACAAATTATTTGCAGTCTTCCCTTGATATTGGGGTACATAGGTGTCAGCCTGTAGGGAAGGCAACCCTTCGGACAACCCCGCATTAGATGCAAGCTTGCAGCCCCGCATTGGCAGGGGCTTAAGCTTTCTTTAGCATACGCTTTTACTTAAAGGAGGTCAAGCACGACATGGCGACATTGTAAAATAACTTTGTAAGAAGGCCCGCCCGGAATGTATCAATTACGTGAATTATTTTCATCGGCATCGCGACATCGCGTCGATTAAATAAATTAATTCATTATCTTGTTACACTTGCTCCCCCTTTCCCTCCAGCCTTACCACGTTCTCTCACCTCATTTACGGTCGTCTCACGGCTATCCGGACCGTGTAAATTGGTCGGAACGAGTATGTCGCAACCGTTCGATAACCCTTTTTCGTAATTACAGTGATTAAAATGTTCGCGCAGGAATTCAGTCTTGCCGAATAATGTCCACACGGTGGGAACACCTCGACTTGCACTCGTTCGAGACACTAATGGCAGAGAGATATTCGTGAATTTACGGAAGAATTCGTGTTATACGATGATATCTCAAACGTCAATCCGTCCGTATGTATGATTACAGTTAAGATTTATAAAATCCTATACAAGCAAGTTAAGTTTATTTTACCAACAAAAAAGCAATCTACAGGAAAAAATAAAATTGTAAAAGCTTTGCGAAATATGTATATCCGCAAAGAACACTTCGTGCGATGTAAAAATTAAAATACAAGCAAATAATCAGTCTCGTTAAATTATTTTGATTAAAAAATAAAATGTTAGAATATATATATATATAGTAGGACGAGAAACGGTTGCGATAGCGATTAATAAATGCGACATGAAGAATCGTATTTTCATCTCCGCATGGGAAAACGACCTGTTTAATATTTTCTTTTATCACGCCACTTTCTCGTTGGTAATTTGCGTGTCGGAAAAAAATAACCAGAAAAAGAGCCGGAATAGGTAGTTAGCTTTACTTTTTTTGAAAGTCACATAACCGCGGAAATTATATTTGTCGTACGCAAGAACATAGCATTTTCGAATCCATTATAATATCATTAGAACCAATTACAAAACAAAATAAGATATATACACGGGCAGATAATAATTAGCATCTCAATCAACATCAAAAATAATGATTAATTTTCTGCATTTCTATTTGCAATCCTTCGATGTTAATTAAAATATTCAACAAGATAGGAGGTGATTTGCAAATTAAGTAACTTTATCATTATCATATATGTGTAAAGAATGCAAGAATGATAAGAGATACTGCGAGGGGACAAAGCACTGTTTGCTGGTAGCAAAAGTAATAAACCGGTTGCATATATGTCGGCACGACAGAACCAAACGATTCATTGGCGAACAATCGTCGCTACTTTCTCGGTTGACATTTCTCAAAGCGAGGGAAAAAAAATACGTGTCGTGCGGAATCGGCCACCACTTCCTCCCGCGTACGGCCGATAGTCGTCGTCCTTTACTGTCCCCCGCGGAGTGAATGGCGCAGCGCCGCGTCACACCTCCCTCCTCGTCGCGGTGACCCGCTCGTGCCAGCGGAACGCTCGTTCGCGCTACTCGCTCATTCCCACGGCCCCGATATCGCTGCATTAATGCGAGCCGGCGCACACGCGCGCGCACGCACGCGATCTCCCTCGTGCGCGCGTGTCAAGCCGGGATCCTGATATTGAGCGAGCGAACGCGAACGAATACGAATACGAATGAACAACTCGCTTCAACAAGTGCAAACAGAATTACTCAAGCAACTCCAGCAAATTGCTCATTCGTTGTTCGCGCTCGTTTAGTCTGGTTCCAGTTTCACGTGCACTGGACAATCGCACATGCGGAACGCTCTTTCGCGCGCGTTTCCAATTACTCCTCGCGACACGTATTTATCATCGGAATCTAAAAATTTGACTATTAAAAATAACAAGAAAGTACAACTCTTAGATTTGTACTTATAGCCATTACATGTATCGATCGTATCGACAAAATGTATCAATACGAAGAATAAAATTTGTATCTTGATAGACGGTCATATTTTAATTGAAGATCAACTGAGAGTATTCAATTGTGAAAAAATCCGTAAAATCTGATAACTTTAATGTATTATTGAAATGTTTATGAAACACTCCGCAACTTTACGTATGCAAATTATTAAAATTCTCTCTTAAATTATTAAATATTTTTGTTTCAAAATACAAAGTTAAGCTATCACTAACTAATTGTAAATATAAATAGGCTATAAAGAATTAGAATATAAAACTGGCTTATTATAACAATTTTTAATTAAATTTTTTATTAAGTAAATTGATAAATATACTTGATAAACAGATAGAAAGATAGATTAAAGGTAGATATCTACCTTTCATTTCATATAAGAGCCATTATCTTAAATTGAAATAAAAAAAAATCATCTGTCACTCACTGACACGATGCGCAGCAGGGGAGTTATAAATATAGCCAAATTACAGTAATGACCAAAATAATTAATATTTACACAAATATAAATATGTAAATAATTAATATTTACAGAATAATTCTTGCGTGCATTACGTAATTATAACTAATTATAAATATTTATTAAATAATATTTGTAATTATAAATAATTTAGATAAATTTAGAATTTAAATAATAATTTTACTCACCTACAACTGCTCCATCATTGCCCGATGCCTCCTAAGCCTCCTCGTCTCCTCAGATTTGTTGCACTAACACAATATTCACTCGCGAAGATACGATCACACGCCAATTAATCATCAAAATACGATCATTGCATTACACTTTAAACGACGTTCCAGACGTTCTCGCGTTAGATTCGCACGATGTGCATTTTATTCTACCGTAACGAAAGAACAAGACGAGAAAAGTACGATTACACAAAGTTACGATACGCTGCTTCTTTATTGCTGTTTTTAGAATTAACGAGAATGAGCAGCCTACATTCGTATAAACAAAAAATTTTAAGCCCAATATATCCGATTAAAACATCTTCAAAGAGACAATTACCGCGTAAATACCACGTAACAATAATTTCCATCCTAATTCAAATGGACAAAGCAGAGCAATAATGCTTCGATAAATAGCCGTCGCCTTGATACAACGATTTATAAGTTCGCTATCGTCAGAACTAACTCATCGCGTGAGTTGATAATCGCTAATTGTTCGTGGGGGACAATCACATTTTCTTCTAACAGCTGTCACGATCGCGTTTCGAATAATGTAACGACGATACACTACTTGCCGGCTTTAGTTTCGATCGTACGAATAACGTAAGGTGATAGCGCGAAAACGACAGTATGCTATACGCCGAGTGCTAAATTTCAGCTAGTTTAGTTCGTCACCCCGAAAATATTCTTAAAACGATTATTAACTAGTGATTGAAGGTATCACACAGCCTTTCTTGAATCAAATCGCAAATGGCAATTTAATCCGACGTATTATTATTCCACTCTCTGTCCGAAAATACAATAAGCGAATTATTGAAAAAGGCGAGGCACGATGCGAGACGTACATAGATATTCAAGTCTAATTATAAGCAGCATTAAAGAAATGATCGTCGACCGTGAATATCGTACAGCAGCAATGCATGTAGAATTCCTATTTTTCATCGATCTCTATTTCGAATGTATAAATTACGAAAAAAAAACAGCTGAAATAATAGTCGCCTCGCGAGTCTGTCATCGCGAGACCCGGCGACTAATTGTACTAAATTATGACCGTGAAATATTAATATAGGAAATAATTGTACTTCCTCTCTTGTCACGTTCGCGTTTCGATAGATAATGCAACGACACGCGGAGCGGATCGCGGTACTACCTGCCGGCTTGCATCTCGACGCTCGAATGGAAGGGCGGCGACCTTGCGTAAACACATCGCACTCGCGCCACAATAATAATCTCCCCCCCCCCCCCCCCCCAAGGCCGCATTTCGATAGAATCGTTATCGTTTCGAAATATTCAATGTATTATAAAAACAAAATTACACCGAGCATCTATATACGAGCAGAATACGGACCTAAAATACGTACTCGTTGATAATGGTTCTTGATTTAAATGTTCATAGACGTCTCACCAAAGTAAAAAAATGTCATAAGCGTTACATAATTAATATAATTTTTTATAATCAATAAAATAAAGTTTCAAACAAACATCTCGAAAGCCGAACTGATTAACTTCTTATAAATTTTAGTACCAAAACACATGGTTGATTTATAACTTCGTCAATTTTCATTACTTTTTATTCCACAAAGTTCGTCAGTTTGACTTCTGAGAGACTTGATTAATCAACATTCTACGCTTATTATCTAATTATATTATCAACATCTTCACCGATAATTCTTTAAGTAATACTGCCTGAAAATTAAGTTGATAATTGAGAATAACTCAATCATCATTAGCTTTAACCACACATTTTGATCTAATAAGCTAGATAACTATCAATAAATAGATCATATATCATGACTAAAGAATCTGGTAATGATTCACGAAATTTATCTAACATCTATGCGTGAATTGGCACTCACTCTAAATCTGTCAATAATTACGCAAAGGAAAGGAACACACGCCAGTTTTAGTTGCCAAGAGAACCCCGCTGCCGGCGAGCGAACGGCAGCGGCGAAAAAAGAGCGCTTCTTTCGCGACTGGATGAGGAGGCGAAAGGGAGCAGGAATGAAATTGGCTCGTGACTAATGCCGTTCGTCATGGATGATCGCGGAGCGTGCTTGCGCCATTCCCGTGCCAATCCCGCGACGCCATTCACGGGAAAAGAAAAGGAAGACTCGAATTGTCCCCTCGGCGCGTACGCGACCTCTTCGAGCCGAACGAGCACGTCGCAAGACCTCTTTAGAACGGCGAAAGCAATTGAAATAGACGACTGTTGCATAACGATGCATCAATAATAGCGCGATCGATCAATGACGCGCGATTTGCGAAGTGCGAATAATTAATTACCGAGGAAACCGTTGTACACAATTCAGTGACCTACCGTCAAGTAACGATTACGAAACCAATATGATCTCAGCGTGTGCTGAAATTGTCGAAGTTACAAGCGCGAAAAAATGTACTTTACGTCAATTATTAAAAAATAATTAAATTATTGACAATTATTGTCAATAATCTATCTCCACTATCGCGAATAAGATATTAATTCAGCATATATTTTTATTAAAATGGTGTTTATCTTTTTTAAAAACTTGCACCAAAATTATATTCTGTCTAACAACATCTCGCCACTTGTGTGGAATAAAACTTAAAAGCAAAGACGTCATTAACTTATCGTAACTTGCTTCGTTTATATTTAATTAGCTTTAACATATTTAATTTAAACATTGGTTTTTTACATTTTCTGATATCCTTGCCAGTTTTTGTGAAATAGTTAACGAACGTAAATAAAAATTAAAAATCTTCTGTGACAGCAAAGTAATCATGCTGAATGCCTGTCTCCAATAATCCGAGATAGAAAGGTAGATAGGAGAATCTCATTCCTGATTACTTATCGTTAGCGCGAATTAGCATACGTCAAAAACACATTAATAGGATTATCTTGTGTCAAAGTGAAGAAACCGGTAACATATTCGTGAATTCTAGCATTGAAAACGATTGCTCAACCATTAATTTGGAATATACGTAAAACATAATCCTTCTGCATTTGATGATCGTGCACATCAAGCGTGTGATTCGACATTAATCTATACGATAATCTAATTATTAAAATGTAAGAGAGATATAATTAGAAATCTTGACTTATAAGAATGTATATGAAATAGAAAAGTTACGAAAGAAATGGAAAAAGGAAAGTCTTTTCGCAATATACAATAAACGGTAATTTTTATATTAAACATCCCGAAAAAGAAGAGATCGTTTTCAAGAAAATCATTTAAAAAAAAAAAGTAATTTCATTATATATATCTATTGGAAATTCCTTTCCAATTTTCAGGATAATTAGCAATATTTTCAGGCAATTTCCATCTCTGCAAATTGTCAAGAACGATTAACGGTTCAGATATTCGCTCGCCGATGTGATTAAGGGCTAACAGGAAGCCCATATCTCAAGGTTACCACTCGATATATCATTTTCGCACAGCACCGACGTAACATAATATAATGTGATAGATGAAGGCGTGCAACGCGAGATGTAGTCGGCGATTAACTCCGCGCTCCAATATGGAATAGAAACGATAGAAACCACGAGTCGGACATATCTTTTACACACGGTCGTAAATTTATGTGCTCTCTTGCCGCGCTATGGTCTACACCAGAATTCAAGGAGACCTACGTACGAAATCACGTTCGTGACATACGAACCCGCGTAATTAAAACCGCGTGACGACCGCTAATGATTAAGCCATATTTATCAATGACGTCAAACGCAAGGAAATACGTCGAAATTTTTGTGACATATATATTGTTTTCGTGCGAGCAGAAGCCGGGCTTAAAGAAAAGTGTAAATCGCAGAAACGGTCAGATCAAACAAAACAGATCGAGATCCATTCAGGTAATTTTCAAAAGCATAAAGAGCTGATTAATAATAATTCAAGAGCTAATTAATGCTATGTACAGCGCGTGCATACATAATTTTCTTAATTCTGATAAAGATTCAATTTTGCAACAGGCTCGAATGCGCGAGATCAATGATACATTACATGATCTCTCATGTGAAATGCGTCAGGCAATATTTACGCATACACGTGCCTTCACCATATAGCGCGCGTGTGGTTAGATGCAAATTAGATTCGCGCCATCCTGTTGATCGCCGTCTCGAACGCATTAATTAACGCGCTTGTTCTGAGGAAGCTAGACGAGCTCGCGGACGGACTTGATTATCACCTTATATCCTCCCAACGTTTAAGAGGATTACCGGATGCCAAAGATTTCAATACTGCGGGCGCGTAATCATATGCTTCGAGATTTCTACGATTAAATCTTTCTATCGGGCCAGCATGATTCTCTCACAACTTGTCAGTATCATATTAATATTCAGTTCCCTCTGCTATTTACTTAAAATGTTGCAGCAGACATCATAACGAATATCTATAATGATGCCGCGTTGATATGTTGCATTAATATGTATTTATTTCAACGAGATATCAGATATCATATATAGTGTATCTGACATCTTTAATATTTTTATGCAAAACTGCTAATTAAAACAATATATATAAATACAATTTATTTTTCCATTAATTTAACACGTTATGGCTTTATCTCTGTATTTATTCACCTCTCGACAACATACTTCTCCGCAAAAATCTATAATAAAGAACGGCCCTGTTTTCATATTCAATTATCGAGGAATATCAAGAATTCGATCACGCAATTTCAATTGGGCAACACGCTCGTACGCGTCGTACACACACGCGCGCGCTTACGACGTTCATTATCGCACTGTGTGAAAAATCGCGGCTTTCAGGGAATAATTACTTATAACACTCGACGTGATGTGTCATTAAGTATGGAGACGAATTAATGTCGAGTCAATTTAAAACATGATTGCAGTTTGAATTGGGTACCACCTGGATGTTGTTTACCGCAAAATGCGATTTTGAAAAATCGAGGTTAATCGAGCACGTTTAGTAATTGCATCCCGTCGCGCGGCATGCATCAAAATCGTATGCATCTCGAACGGACGTCTTTTAATTCGCAATTACAATCGATTGAGTCGATACCATCTACTGCTGCGTCCTTAATCCATAAATATGAAAGTTGTCTCGTATTAATCAACCGTCTCGCGCCGATCGCGCCACGAGGATCATTTGTCGAATTTATCTCGTGCTCCGTCGGAGATTAGAACAATGTTATAAAACATCATATAATTATTGTATAATACATAAGCACGCGTATGTAAGACTGAAACATATTCGACGGATATCGTACTTCATGACATAAAATCAAAGATAGAATCTACATTAGACTTAGAGTCCATGCATAGTTAATTAGTAATTACGTTCTCCCCTTACAAAAACATTAATAAAATATGAAAAAAATAAAGCAAATAAGACATTATTTAGAAAAATTATGCTGCCTGAGATTTTTCTAATTCTTCGCACACGTAATCTTTTTTATGTATTGAGCTCATATATCATACTTGATATAGCATAGAAACAATCGCCGTTGCTCCGTTTTATGCCCGCGACTGTCAAGACCTTGGTTTCGAATTTTTTGAAAATAGTAGATGGTGCACCTGGCAACTCGTGCGTTCTAGAAGAAACGACAATTTTATGCTCCCGTTGCGTCTTTGTTCCATGCAAAAATCGACGCTCGGTGCAGAGTGGCTGTTACACAGTATCGCTAACCGTCGCGTTAACTATAGAACTTTGCGCCGTTGCGAATATGCAGCAAGCCGCCGTAAAAGTAATCGAGCCTTTGGCAAGGATAATGGCACCTCGTCTTTCATGCTTCTCTTTTCCTTCGACAATGTAACCGAGTGTACGATCAAGATAACAAGGTTATCACATTTCCGAAAAAAACATTTTACATCATTCGATTGCTTGTGCAAATTGGATGAGCAGATATTATATGATAAAATATGCGATATGACGGGGAAGATATTTTTAGCGTCATCTCAATTTCTCAATCCAAGATTACAATTTGCATATTCCAGTAAACAAATTAACACGAAGCATTCCGCACAATATTTATAGTCTTATAAATCTGATAGTCAAATATTTTCGGCGAACGGAAGACGGAAGAAGCAGGTTTGCTTTGCTTGACGTAAATCGACCACGTGGATGACACGTGAACGGAACATCGTAGAATAAATTTATACGTATATACATATACACATGGAGGGAATTAAAGATAAAGATAAAGCAAAATCCCAGATGATAAATAAAACAAGCAAGATAAAAAGTGTTAATTAAAACAGTTACGTTATAGCAACATACAATATAACACGTTTTATCCATTATATATTTAAATATTTTTAGGTATTCAAAATTTACATAATTACTACGTCGTAAATTAATACAACATATCCAGTCTTGTATATGTTTTATTAATTTATTTCAAGATTCACTACGATGCTGTCCCGTTTTGGAAATAACCTTCATCACGATTGAACGATTCAACTCACACGACTCTCCTGCACGCATTCCAGGCAGACGAATTAGGAAAGATCGCATGAGCGGATAGCTGCGTTCGCTTTCATTAAGAAGGCGAAGCGACACGCGTCCGTCCAGGGGGACTCAATAAAAATCGATCGAGCCGTTTTCGGTTAAGGAAAAGAAGACGGGGTGAATGGGGAAGAAGTGAGGCGGGACGGTGGCACAGAAAGATCGTACATACGTTCTTCCTATAATCTGACACTTTAACGAGCGTGGCGGCGGGAAAGACGGTGGCTGCTCTAGGCGCGTCGCCGCCACGTGGACAGCCCGCGCCCGTCGGACGAAACTTTCTCGGTCCGCGGCCTGCTCCCGGGCAACACGGCTTCTCCTTCTCGGGGGCCCCCGGGTTTCTCGTGGGAACTTGAGACAGATGCGTCGCGCGTGAGAATCTCGGGCAGATGCGGACTTACGCACCTTCTCTCTCGAGTGCGCCACGCACTGCCTCGTATTTATAAGACGTACACGTACCGCGCGTAGAGTATAGGTAGAGAGATAGGGGTGTATGCGTGTAGGACATGCCGACGCGGTATAATACGCCCGACCATAACCCGCTTACGACTCGCGGCTCTCGTCTCCTCTCTTCCATCCCGCCTTCTCCGCGCGACGACATTCTCTCTTTCTCTCTTTGACACGCGCGCGATCGGCCCGCGATTCCGCTTCTCTCTCTCTCTCTCTCTCTATTTAGCTCTCTCGGTGCGTCGTGATTGTAATAGAGGTGCCGCATCGGATCGCCGGTCGTGTGCACGGAACGTGTGCGGAACGTGGCTCTCCGCCGGTCTCCTTCTCGCGCTGCCCTTTTTTCTTTGCCGCGTTTCTTCCACGCGGTTATAGGGGGACGCAGTCGTTAGGAATTGATAATAAAGACATATTAGGCAAATTATGTATCCATGCAGTCGTACAAAATTGCAAATAAAAAATTTAGTACAAATCAGATAAAAATCATAAATAGTGAAGGTGAAGGTCGAGATTTTGTTGAATTGTCCTCTAATTACTAATTATGTTAAATATGAAATGTATATAAAAAATAACAAATTTTTTAATTAAGTTTTGGAATACTCTTAAATATTGGAATACGCTTAAAATGTTGAGCAAGCAAATTATACAACTAAATAAATGGAATTTTATTCTAATAAATTAGAAATAAAAGTACATCAAATTATTTATAAGATAATTGATAGAAGTAATTACACTGAAAATAATAATAAATTTTATATGTTTACATCCCACAAAGAAGATCCCAACCATCAGCTTTCCATTGATAAAATACACTTTCGATCGGCGCACCTCGCTGCCGATCGAAAGTTAATATATACTGCTAGTTAGAGAGCGCATATAAAGTACGCGGTACAATTTATTATGGTGAGTCTCTTGCGTTCGTTAAAAATCGACTGTTTTCTTGAAGGTAAGGAACCTCGATTCTTATCCTCTGTGTACACTTGAGGCGACGCCGTCCGTCAATAAATTCGGCGGCACTCGCACCCAAGATTACGAGTCTCTCACGTCGCCTCGTATAAATCCGCCTGACGCCGTACCGTAAACGGATACGTGGAAAACGTAACGGTATTATCACCGTCGATTAAAATTTCCGAACCGTTCTCCGTGTAACGACGGATTAAAATCTTCCGACACCTTCATACTTCATACTCTTACGGGTACAACCTTATATTTACATTAACATCCTTGCATCAATAACCGCTGGTATAACGTGACACAAAAATGTTTTTCGAAGAATTTTCTGTATTGCAGGACAAATTAATTGAACGTTTCGAAAACAGTTTTAATTTATGTACCAGTAGAGAGTCTGATGATAATAGATTGAATTTAAAAATGTTTAATCCATTTCTTTATACACAACTTGCTGCATTGTGCACGATTAGTGCAAATTATGACAAAATTACTTTAGATATGTAGTAGCAATCTGTATCTTACTACTAAACGATTTCAAAATCAATTCATTAATTACAAACTGCAACAATTGGTCATTGACGACTTCAATAAGACGACCGCTAGGCTTATCGGATAACACTGTGCCCGAGGGATCTGATGAAATATCACGACACTATAAGACGCAAATGTAGCCCGAAGTGGACGATGATTTATTGCGTCAATGTAATTACCGCAGAGCGTTCGGGGCGATACTTTCTTGGCAACAAATAACTCGTGTCCGACAAAGGTCCCCGCAGCGACGCTCGTCTTATTTACACGAAGAACATAATTACTCGGGATCCTCACGGAAATCGATCCCATCGCTCATTGACGTTGAGATCTTGCAAGGAGAAACTGATGGCACCAACGATCGAATTTACCAGCGCCGCCACGTGACCCGCTTTCGTACGCAAAATAGTTTTGGCGTTATTTCATGCCGAGAATACTCGACATGTATTACTGTGCTCCTTGTCCGCAGTGATAGTGACGGGACTAAATATCAAAGTAATATTTATGGCCAAAATAAGATTCAAATCTTTGAACAACCGTTGCGAGTTATTAGGCTATTTGTGAAAACGAAAAAGCGTTAATTTTAACAAATAATTTTTTTTGCAAAATGTAAAATATAATTAAAACTCGAACATATGAGATCTCAACCAATAAAATCTTCAAGTAGCTTATAAACAAAGATTGCTATCTGCTTCTCCTAATATAAAAAAATACGAACTATCTCTAACTTTTTTTTTAAATTGCTGTAACAATTGTTCTCAAACTCGAGGTTTCATCATACTTACAAAACATCGGTCAAACGTAAGGGAAGTATAACGCATGATTCCGCGAAGTCGCTCGGTACGTTACGAAATGAAATCGCGCGGCCCGGGGCTATGAAAAATTCGCGCGCTCACTTCCGCGCGCGCGTCCGGCAATGCGTAACCGCCGCAATTTGTAATCAAGATTTATATACGAGCGGAACTTCCGGCCCGACTCCCGTACCTTTTACGCGCGGCAGCAACCCGGAGGCGATTACCGAGTTGCCACTCGATCCCGAAAGTAAGCGGGGCTAATGTTACGCCCGCTATAAGTCAGGTGCTGCATGCGCAGAGTAGCCACCTTTGAAGGTGGCAGAAGCCCCCTTCTCTCACCTCCCGGCGAAAAAAGTCATCCTGGAGAACGCGCGCGGCCAGCATCCGCAGTGGAGATGCGATGAATGGACACCGGATAACCCTTTCTCGCTCGGTCTCTTCGAACCCGGACGACTGCCGCGCCGGCGAGCCACATGTATCCCGCGTAAAAAGCATACCGTGCCTAACGACCGCACTTCCACGGTTTTGATTTTCGGTAATCGTGAGAGAGAGTAAAATTCTCTTCATGCTCTAGTCACTCTAGTGTTTCTTCACTAAACTGTGGTCATGCGGAATTTCGATTCTTTATTTCGACGAGTCCTTAAATAGTTTCATTATTGGAAAATTAAGTTATTTTCTCAATCGAATTCATGTTAGCAATAAACATAAACTCTCTTGTAAATGTAACTTTCAGATTTTCCCAAATCTTTCCCCTGCTGTAGTCAAGAAAAAAATGGTACGAAAGGCTGTTACACCGCGGCAAAAGTAAAAAATCTCGAATAAAATAACCTCGATGTAACGCCACGTGTTGAACTGCCTTACTCCGGATTCCGCGGTTTTCCGTGGAATATGGTTGACGATCTAGAAATATCCTGCGGAAACGGTTTTTTGTTCTAGACAAGAGTCTAGAAAAGTAAACCCGGATCTCAGTCCCCCTTTTTCGATCGCGTTCTTTGCCTGTCTTTTCAATATCGCGCCTTCGAGTCTCGAGACGGAAAAAAACTGAGAATAGCCAAGAAAATATCTCAGATCCCCTTGTAAAAAACCCTTTGATGCTTCTTGACGTGTTTTGGCAACATGTAATTTCCCGAGGCACAATCCTCACGCCTGCAAAATATTTTACAAAGAGCGACGTGAAGACTCTTTCGAAACCAGTAAAAAGAACTCCCGTTAACGCGCGTACTCGCGTATTCGCGTATTCGCGTCTATGTTTAACGTTATTTTTGCAACAATTGAATAACGCATGATTACCGCAAATTGCGAGGCACCGGCCCTGCCCGACAGTAAAAAAGACATTTTTTTTGCGATATTCGGGTTCTTTCTTTCACAAAAACATGCTATAAGTAATTGGTGTGTAAACGATTTTAACGATTTACTTGTCATTCTGATTGAAAAAGAATGTATTTGATTATATGTTTATATGTATTAATTTTTGACAATATAATTAGGTAACTGAACACGATTATCCAGCAAGAAAAATAGCACTTTCTCTATTAATTACAAACGATAAGGCAATATTGGCATCAACTCACAATCAATATTACTTTATCCAAATTTTTCATTTTTGCTACTTCGTAATTTCGTATCTCTCGACTATCACAGTAATAAGAATTTTGTACGTGTATATGCGGCGTTTTTGTGTATGCATGTATTCGAGAGTGTGCCACACACTGCTTGATCTTGAATCCTGTTTCAAAGTACCCTCCCCCCCGGCGTCACGATTATCTTGGCACCGACTTCGCGAATTGCGCACGTTGCTCTAAAAGAGGTTCTCATATCTATTTGAGATGTGAATAATTCTGTAGATTCTTACATTAACAAAATTTTGAATCATATTTTACACAGACTCTAGAACAATGCGGCAGAACAAACGTCAGAAGATCTCGTCAGTAATTCTTATTTTTCTGTTCAATTCTATACCATGTGTGATTTAAAAGATATAGGCTCCGCGAAGACACCTCTACTCTAAATATACGTAACGTTGGCATAACCTCAGACACCGCGTTTTCTTCTACTTATCGTTTTTGTCGATCCAAATATAACGTTCCCAAAAGCGTACCCGTTGCGCACACCTAGATACATTTAACCCTTCTTCTCATTGTATTCTGCACAAATTTTTTCTTAAAGACTTTTCAGACGGCTGGAACTTGTTACCCACTTAACTTAACATTGAAAATTAAACATATATTTAAAATAAATTTGATTTTATACATGTATATATTTATATAAATGTATATATATATATATATATATATATATATATATAAAACATTGCTGATATTTGTTAAGACATTTAATAATGCTGTCAATACGAAAATATTAATAAGTAATAGTAAAATAAACATATCCTTTTTTTAATTCATCGATAAAGCTACAGCAATTACGTTCGCAATTTCAGCCAATTAAATAAAGACTCTCGCGCAACGATATGGCCCTTGCGTTCACGTGACGGACACGCGGCCGGCGCGGCGTGAGCTGTTGGGGGCAGAATGGACGTCGGTGACGTCGTCCTCTTAACTCAGCCACGTGTTGAAAAAGAAATCTCCGTGCGCGGGCCGGAATGTCGTGCGTGCAAAGAGCAGCCGGAGGTTTGAGGAAGGAGAGAGAGGGACGCGGAGGGAGAAGAGCCCGTATAACTCGTGCAGCCCACGAGCGGGCCCCGATGCACATGCTCGATATTCCCATGGATTCGCCGCCTTATGGCGGCCGTGGACAGCGTAGGTCCGGTCGTCTTCCCACCCCTCCCTGCCTCGTCCTTCCACCCTTCGCGCCGCCAGCCGTCCTCCTTCCTCCAGCATTCGGGCTCTCTTTCCAAACACCACAAGGATTCCTCCATCCTCCCTTGCGCGGACCACGAGCGCGGCGTGTGTATAGGCACGCACATGTCCCGAATTCCCACAGTCTTCCCGCTCGTAAGAAAAAAAAAAGAAAGAGAGACGCACGCATCGCCGTCACCTTGTGGGAGAGATCCCAGGGAGGAACGAAGGAGGTGCGCGCGTTCCTGAGCCTCCACAATGTGCATACGCACACGTATGCGCGTGTGCGGGGAATCGGGAACGATCGTCGCCACGTGCACTCACGTGCGCGCCCTTTTGCCGCGCTTTCTCGGGGGGCCGCCTTTCAAAACTGCCCGCGCGATGGATCGACGGATAGGTGCTCTTTTTTTTTGTTCGCGACACACGCGTGAACGATTTAGGCATTCCGTCAGGCCTCGCCGACATGTGGCGGAATTAATCGGCCTACCCTCAGAATGTTAACAAGAAATTTAGATCGATCGTCCGACGGAGGAGAGAGTTTTGGCGCGATAAATCCTGACAGTGTCGTATTACCATTTGCGGTAACAACCAATTACGGATACGCAAGAGTACAATAATCGTTATAAATTCCCCTTCAACTTTAAAAAAAAAACTCCGTTAGTCCTTTCAAATAAGAGTAAAGTCGTTGGCTTGTTATCGGCTTGTTTATTGAAAAAGCGCTCTAAATTCTTTTTTGTTTTGTTTTATTTTTTTATTTTTTTGTTTTACTTGGTTTTTTTTATAAAAATCAAAATGTTGATTCTTTTTTAAATATAAATATAATTAATTTTCAATCAATGCAATCAATTTTCTCTAAACATTTTCAATCTACCCCTTTATTATATATAAAATGTAAAAACTTCTTTAATTAAAAAATTAATTAAAAAATATATAAAATGACAAGATTTATGGTACTTTCAATAGTTAGTGAATAATGTGTGACTTGTAAATTTTAATATAATACCATATCATTATTCAGAAAAAATTGAATGTTATTATTTTAAGTTTCTTTTCGATTGCCGGAGGAACGAACGTTGTGGATATACTTATCACCCCGCTCACGTACTGACAGCTTAATCGCGGAAGTTACTTGCCACATCGTTATAAAACTGATAACGCCTATGAAATTGCATTAAAATGACGTCCACATCGCGATAAATCGCGAAAATTAACATCAGCAAGATGTATAAATATTTATGAACGATGATAGATCTTTCATCTTGCGCAAAGTATGTACTTATTTCGAGATTTCTAGTATCTGGAGCATCATTGCAGAGAACACTGCAATTTTGAACCTTGAAACACCAGAAGCAAAATAATTATATCATTCCTCTCAGTCTCCAACAAAATAATGAGCAATTCGTTCCGCTTCATAAATCTCTTATTACACCCGTGTAACTAGAGAAGGTATATAGTTTTTGTAAAATTAATCGTCTGGTTGATACAATTAATATTATCTGGTTCGAGTATGCGCATCACGCAACCCTATGGTAATCTCAGATCGGAAAGGTGAATCTCTCTCTCTCTCTCTTTCTCCCGTTACGGAAAGCAGTATAAATTAAGACTCGATCAGGTAGCTACACGGCCTATCTACCGCATCTTTCGTGTAGCTATCATAACGAGCAGTGATACATTGATTACAGAAATATTTCTGACCGTGCTAATTACAGCATATTGCACGGCAATAAAGTTGATTAACACAATCTGGTTGCATAAAATATTACAAAATTGTGGAAGTAAAATCTTCTTAGTGCAATAAAGTCATATTACAACAAGCATATATTATTACAGTTTTATATAAATCTCCTTTGTAATATTTATATCAAATATTATGCAGAAAGAAACAGTACGTATAAAAAAGTTATACTGGCATTATTGATAATATCTTCGAAAGCTAAATAAATTGAACTCCCCCTGGAAGTATCCATTTTGTCCGATGTACATGATGATATCACTTGTACGTCCAGCTGCGTCTACGAGACGCGTCGGTGTGTGTGGAAAACGATTAGATACGAGCGTGAGTATGCATTATTCAGTCGACACTGGCGATGCCGGTCTCTTCCGCAATCAGCGGGTCTCGCTCCTTGACCGTGTCATTTCTCTTAATCGTCCGCCACTCCTTGCTCTATATGTACGCTCTCACTCGAGAGGGCGGAACAAACAGAGGACAGAGAGCGAAGAGCGGAGTGACGGTCGGCTCGAGAGGAAGAAGTAAGCAAGGTGGAGCAGGACAGACGATAAAGTAAATGAGACCCAATCTTAGCCACCCACTTAATTCCCGGCTCTCGAGCGAGGGCTCGCACGTGTATACATGTACGACGCATGTGAACACGAAGCGAATATGCACGCGTGCGACGGGCACCTTACGTATCGAACGTCGATATTTCTGTCGGCACGTGTTGTTCAAGAACGCGTTCATAATCGCGTGATTTTTTATCATGCGTCGTTTTTATAAGTTATAGATGACTGTGTATTGCGCATCTTACAGCAGATGATTTATAGTGTTATTCTCGATGGTAAATTACAGTTTGCGTGTTCCAATTTTTTTTTCTTCAACCGCAAAGTACAATCAAGATAAATATATGATAAATCGCGATGTAAGATATAAAAAAAGATATATACTGATAAGTTTTTATATTTCTAACTCTCCAACCTAATAGGAACAACTGTGACGCAATTACTTCATCCCGAAAAATAAACTGTACTTAGGGTAATAATAATAATAAATGTGAGGAGAGAAAGAGATAAAAAGAATTAAAAAAAAAAATGAATAACTTTGTATGAAAAAATGTTTAAATTGCACATAGATGTTATATAGGATTTTGATTAATTTCTTATTCATTTAAAAATGATTATGCAGATATTATAATCACTATCACTATATTTAGTCTATTCACAATTTAAACAAGATCAGTCATAATGATTTACAATCCACAACGATCGTGATACATTCCGAGGTGGCGGCTAAATGTCGACACCCCCGATCTAAGACGCGAATAAGGGAGAAAGGGGGGACGCCAGCAGAATGCGGGGCATATTCGTGAGGGCCGAGTAATACGGCAGATGAGAGGAAGGCTGCAGGAGTCCGTGGGAAACATCCTCGGTGTGGTTCCTTCCTTAGGAAGGCGTGCGGAGAATCCTTAGTGGTCGTGTGCACGTACACGCGAGCGCCGTGGAGGACTTTCAGGGCAGGCCATCTGCCCGAGTCTCTCACGATTCCGGGCCAGCTGCCGATATCTTCGCATAAGCGTGCATCGTGAAAGGGCCCCAGGCGCTAAATGCGCGCCTCGCACACACTTATTTGCGACTAGGTGTGTAAAACTGCGATCGCTCTACAATCGCCCGCGGCGATCTCGCTTGACGCGCTGATTTTTCGCGCCGAGCCCTACGATCTCCCTCATAGGATCACCCTATCTCGCTCCCCCCCCAGGGGGTTGACTTTTCGAGGGTTCTTCTTGAGGGATTTCTTCGTGGATATCGCTTGTGTTAACTACGTGTGGCACGAGTAACGAGGATAACCAGTTAATCCTGACGAGCACAAATAAATCTGTAGCCTGCATGAAATTGTATAATTTATAAAGAAGCGAAACTTGTGTGTGTGTGTGTGTGTGTGTGTGTGTAAAATACAAAAATTATCAGATTATCTTGGGGCTAAATATTCTCGAATGCAATAATCTATTTCAATGTTTGCTCTATTTAAAACATGTAAGAAAATTAAATTATTGCGATATCAAATATATTCATTGTATAATGCAAATATCCTTTTAAAGATGTCACCAAATAGCTATCAGTATAATTATCCGTATAAATAATCTGATTTATCTTACGATGTGATCACTCTAAAATGATCACGCTATTCTAAATTCGATAAAGTCTATATCAACTATCTGCATAAACAAATCGACGACAACGAACCTACCTAATTGCACAGGTGCGTTTGTTTAAGACTCACTTGATTTTCCATACAGCTGTTATCCCGTGTAAAAAGCGTTAAATGCTGTTCACCGAGAGCGCGCATAATTAACATCTCCGAGAAATTGCCGTCAATAAATCAAGTAGTGGTAGAGATACGCGACTTTGAACACATACATAAACACACATACATATGAAAGGTCGTCCCCCTTCTTTTCGTCCCATCGTCACCCTAAATTGCTCTAACAAACCTTCACATAATGCATCGTGTCCGGTAGAAAGAGAGCCTTAAATAAGTCAGAAGAGTGGGCAACCTGTTGATCGCACCGTAATTGTACGAATCACGTCACCCCCCCGGCAAAACTTCCTCCCCTCAAGAGTCACCTGCATTTTTATCCCTTTATTCCCACATAAAAGAATCTATTGGAGAAACAATAGTCAACCGTAAATATCCAACGATTTATTTCTCTTTTAATGCATTGGATAATCTAATGCTGGAACGTGCTAAACGTTTTGTCATAATATATATTATGCGCCAATAAACACGTCGTATAATATTTTACATTTTAAAATATTATACATTGTATAATATTGTAAATCCGCTAAATGCCGAGATATCGAGTGTCAAGTAGAGCTTGACCGAAAAAGATTACCGTGTCTAGCAATAACTATTATAGATAACAACCTCGAGTATTCTAATGACTGTCCTTTTAGACCGTTAATGCTGAGATACGCGAGCAACGCACGATAACTCGCACGTGCGTTTCGAGGAAACCGGAGCACCTGCATGGATCCCCCAAAATTCCAGGAGACCTCTTCGCACAAACGATCAAAATGCAAATGTACACGACGAACGATTCTGCATGGTCATCCCTTAGCGCGTGAACGAATTCTCGGCACAAAAGGGGTGGGGTATTTTTCACGACGAGGGGAACAAGTCGAGGAAAAGGGACATCCTTGTAGGAACGGGGTCAAGTTTGAGAAACGCGGAAACGGTAGTACCATTCAAAGCCCGCTCGTGCTTTGCACGCTTCGACAGAAAGAAAAAAGAAAGAGAGAGAAACTTCCTGAAAGGAGGACGGTTCTAATTTTTCTATGGGCTCCTTTGACATCCACCCTCTTCGTGGTGCGCATAGGGGTGAATTCTTCTGACGTGCGTTTCAATGCGTCCAAGAGTGTGGGAACGGAGCCGTTCGAGAAGCGGATCTGAGAAACACCCGTACGGGGTCCTGTTACGTTTACATAGGAAAGGCTCGTGCTAAGATGCCACATCAACGTCTAATAAGGAAAAATATCGAGACGATCGCCAGGAGCAATTGTACGCACAATAGCATCGGTGCATAAATTGCAACATTAATTTAAAATTTTGCTTAAACTTCTTTTCATTTTCTAATAGTTTGCTAATCACAAGAATGTCTATGTATTGTATAATGTTCGAGTACCATCTTCCCTCCACACACATACACAAACATACATATAAGTATACATGAATAACATATATTATTTTAATCTTAGACGTGGCTCTAATAACTTGAGATAACATAAGAGTTCAACTTCGATAAAAATATTCGTTGCGGATCCTATGTATCGCGGTGATAATTGTAGACGGAAGGAAGCAATGGATGACGAGAGCATGAAAGCTGGCCTTTTCCGACTCGTTAATCAGTCCGAAAACAGTAATGTAGGAAGGCAGGCAAGCGGAGGAGGCGGCATCAAAGAGGCGCACTCGCCACGTAACAGCGCCCAGAAAGCATCCTAATTAGGCAATGAAAGGACGCTTTGTGGCTCTCGAAAGGGAGTTGGTGTCTAAAAGACGCCGATAACACGTGCGTCAAATCTTGAAGAGGAATGCGACAGCGATGACGACGACGACGACGACGATGACGTCGACGACGACCGGATCCTCCCGTGGCGCGGTTCACACGAGAGACAAATGCAGAATCGTGAATGGCGCTTTGTGGTGAGCGTCTTATGGAATACTATCGCCACCCGTGGTGTGCCGTGCCGCCATATGGAGCACGTCGAGAGCCACAAAAATAAGCGGCCATTAATAACGCCAGAACCCCTTCGAATTCCAGGGAATTTGTGATTCTACATATGTGCTGGATTTATCCATTGACAGGCTGTATTATCACACACATTTGTCATCTTTAATTATATAATTAACTACTTAGAACTAGAAATTTGCCGGAAAATTTTCTTAACATTGGATACAATCAAAATCATGTACTTCGAATTCTTTCATGTCCGTAATAATGCAAATATTTTGAAATCCGAGAAGATATTTCTTTAAATAGTAAAAATTTAGTTTAAAAGAGAAACTTTCCAACACGATCCTTATCTTAAAGACACTGGCCGTAAAATCACCTTTACTAATGAAACAAAATTAAATTTATTCAATGTTTGTGCCTGATTAATTTCTCCATTCCTGTCCTTAGTGTAATTCTATAAATAAAATACACGTCACTAAAAGTTTACCGATCAATTCGAAATGTAACGTGACAACAGGCTTCAATGTCTTTTATTACCTTGCCTTATTTAGTCCTGCAGAAAATAACATATCCAAGTTATCCAAGTACCGAGTACTAGCAAATCTGAACCGGTTTTTTCGCAAGCACAAGAAGTTATCTGAAATGTGAATCTATATATCGATCAAAGACCGCATTTTATTAGAGTAAAATACATAGCATATCCTTGTAAAAGTAATTTCTCTGAAAAATTTAATATATATATATATATATATATATATATATATTATATTGCGAGATAAAAATCGGCTAACAAATACTTGCTTTGCGGCAGTCATTACAATAAAAAAAAGTTGTCCAAGTGGAGTTGTATTGAGGATACGAAGAAATAACAACAGCATCAAAGTATATACCTTCGCGAAATTTCTTGCATAAATTGAAACCTGACCATAAATAATTGACGGCGGATAAAAAATCGAAGATATGCGAGTACCGATCCGATTTCGCATCGTCAGTTCGCGTGGCCTCAAACCAGAAAGTACGATCTGCCATCAATCGACATCATAAAATAATACATTGATAACTGACGGGACACCGGTTCTATATTCAATTACCGACGCTTTAATAGCCGGGTTCTTCTTACGAATTTTAACGACAGTTTGCTTCGCGTGTCTTTCTCGAAGGGTTTTTCTTCCGCGACGCTTTCGTGATGTTGAATTAAGTACGTTTCGACGCGAAGCACCTCGTCCTTGTTCGCGCAAGAAAAATCCGTTAAATTGCCGAAAATTATACCGTTTCAGTCGAAAACATCCGTCGAACGGTTTTTAAGAAGCGGTTTTTACATTAAATAAAATAATAATAAGGCGGGTTGTTGCGACGCTGAAAGATTCTGGGAAATAAATTCGCTTAAAAACTATCAATATAAAACACTGACCCTAATTATTTTCTCTCGAGATATGAAAAGGGGTGTATATTTTCCACATGTTGCTGCTGATAGGACAAAGCTTTTAATAGACCTTTGGGAATCACCTTAGCTTAATCGCGTCGGAATAGAGCATGAAAGAGTTAAGAAAAGGAATTCTAACGTGACAGATTTTGATGGGAGGGATCGTGGCATAATCCTACCTAATTCAATAGAAGATAGAAAATATAATAAAGACAGGTGTGTGTCCATCGTGTTTCTTTCTCCTCAAATATATTTTTTATCTCATTATTCCTTTAAAATCCCCCTATTACGCTAGGAAGCAATATGAGAGGATTAATCAAGATTTAACAGAGAATTATATTCATGTAATTATGTGGAAGTTTGGTGAAAATATGTCTAATAATGTAAGCAATTAATTAATTCAGATTAATATTGCAGTATTATCATGCATTACATTCAAAATTTGAAAATGTCGAAAATCAAATCCAACAAGAATTGACAACTGTATACTGTTTATTATTATAATAAAATCTGCATGTTGATTACACATATTAGTGCAGAGTTGTTAAGGTGACGTTTTTCGAAATAATATCATGTCAGAAGAGGCCCGGTCAATAAGATAAATTGAAATTCTTTTACCGCGAATCGATCCCTCGCGGGCTCTTATAATTTTGAAATCGACGAGTTCGCGGGAGAGAGAAAGAACATGACTGCGCATTATCTCTTTGGGAGATCTGCATGAGAATATCTCATTGCTCGTCACGTTGCCGCGTATTCGTATCGGCGTATTTGCGTAATAACGCGCAGGATACACGACACGTAATTACCGGAGTTACATGGCATTCCCTGCATCGCTGCACGCGCAACTTCGCCCGTGTTATGCCCTCGGCGTAGTACGATGAACATCTTTATTTATTGCAGGTATCTTTTTATAAAAAGAAAAAAATTTAGAGTATAAAAAAATATGTATAACGTAAAAAGGGGACCAGATGCAAGAGTATATGCAGAGTTGTAGCGATCTCCTAGCGAATAGACGAGCGACACATTCGATTTATATTTTCTTATTTTAATACCTAAGAAAGGGAGATCTGTCAAACAACAGGCAAACAGAAGGAACGGACAGGCAGATAAGTGCGGACGACGCAAACTTGCGCGAGCGAGAGGGGAGAGAAACGGAGAGAGCGCGCGCGGGCGCGCACCGATATTCCCGCGCGTCTGACTCACCTCGTGCCAGCACGTGTTCTACCTGCCCGACGTTTCAAGATCTCCTCTCCCGCACCCCGGACCTCCGCGTTCGCGCGCGCGCGCGCGCATACAAACACGCACACATAGGCGCGATTCGATGGGGCCCATATCCCTGGAGTATCTCGTTCCTGCCATCTTTCATCCTCGTCTCGCTGCCCGCCGCAACGCTCGGCCTCTCCTCGTCGCACCGGCGGGCGATTCGTCCTCGTCTATCTCATCGGTATTCGAGAGGTTTGCTCGGGGCTCGTGGGAAAATGAGGCAGGTGGTAGTTAGATCTCGGAGTCCGGGAACGAGAGAGATACGCCTGCTCTTCTCTCCTCCATTCGTCCGTCCGGTCGGTCCGCCCGTTCGTCCGCCGCCCGCTCGGCAGCGACCGAGCGCCATTCATTCGTCCGGGTATATTAATGCGCGCGTGTGTCGGACGCGTGTGTATGCGTGCACGCGCGTGTACCGGCGCGCCGCGGTGCCCGCAGGCTTTCGTATGCGCGTCGCGGCCGAGGCAGGTACATAATTTTTGCCCGATGACCGAGGCAGAGAGGACCAATTAACGGATGCCCCTTAACGAGGGCTTCCGGCACGATTAAAAGCGAAATCACGCGCGCGTTGCGCTCGAGTGCGAAACGGCCGTTTTACGCGCCATTCCGCCGCGGTTTCACCGCGCGGGGAAAAGGTGCCGCGACACGATGAAAGTCTGCAGGAGATTAAGTTTATAGTTAATGTATGTAAGGGGTTGAGCGAGACGCGTTGAGAAAATTGTACGGAACAAGAAACGTGACATAGATTGGATTTACGAATTTGTACGAATCTCAGTAAAGTTTGGCCAAATCGGTCATAAAAAGTGAATCCGCAATAAAAGTGAAACACTTTCTCCAAAAATATTTTATGAAATCACATGTATCTATATGTAGATAATGTATCTCTAAAATTATTTAATATAAATAATCATATAAGTTGGAACATATATTTCTAAAGTAATTGTTTAATACAAGAAAGCACTGTTTTTGTGTTTTTTATCCGAGGAACTAAAACTTTCTGTTATTAACAAATTGAATAAATTTTGCGAGCATTCCTTTTGATTAAATACAAATAATTTCGTGAATATTTTTGCCAGCCTAAATTCGTCGATTTCACACAGAAAATTACATACAATAGCACTAATATAGTCTGTCAGAGACCTTGCCTCAAGTCATTATGAGACCTTGATTAAAGTACGTGTTTAGCAAAATTACTCATTCGTATACCGCTTTAATGAATTGATGTTGCGAAATGCTCCACTCACGATCGACAGTTCTGCAATTTTCTTATTCCATCCGACGCTCGTTTAATCTATATCGTACGAGGAATCGAAATGAGATTAAAAAAAGAGTCCGAATAAGGGTCTCGTCAGAGAAGGAGGTAGATAATTATGTGACGTGCAAAGTTTAGGACCGACGTTCATCGAGCATACATTAAGAATTCCAGCTAGTCATCTCATCGATTTCCTTGTAAAGCCCTATCTCAATTTCGAAGAAAATTACGAGAACGATGAGTAAGCCACGTTGGAATTTCGACACAAGAGATCTTTACAGCTTGTCAATTTGGAGACTAGATTCGGATTAGATTCACGATTGCATTGTTAAAAAGCCACGTCATGCAGTTCGACGTTCGAGAAATAACTATTCCGCTGCTTCTGAATCTTTACACGCGCGCAAACAAAATGTCACTGAACGCGTATATATAAAATGTTACACAAATTATCATATATATACATGCAATATATTAAAATAAAATAGCCCAAGTATTTTTTGCAACGATAAAATAAAAGTTCGCGCATTATATTTTTATAATCTTTGTGATTCTCAAGCACTTTATAAATATTACGAAAGAAATTTAAAATATCTTGTTAACATATTTCATATAAAAAAAAATGTTATGTCTCGTTTCGGTTGCCTGTCATTATCGGATTAGCATTAATTCCTCGCTTATCTGTAATTGCGTATCATTATCGTGGTTAACAAAAAATTTTACGATAATCTGTAAAAACTACTTTTTAAAAATATCTATATATTGCGAAATGAAGAGAGCTATACTAGAGTTCTATTAGTTGTCGAACAGACTTGCTTCGTCGTTTCTCTAATGAAAAAAACCACAATATATAACAGAAGAAAAAAATTTGGTTTCTACGTGTGTCTCGGTGTACATACTACATATTAACAAGACGCTTAACAAGATGGTAATGGCTCCAACTCAAACGATTCGTATCATTAATACTAGACAGAAATCCTCAAGACGTGAAATCGTCCACGTCCTAATCAAAGATCGCCAATGATTTGTACGGCGACTTGAACGGTGTATCGCCGTCCGCAACGAGAGAAAACAGCAGTAGAAAAAAGAAGAGAGATTTTAACGTCTCTCTAATTTCCGACTTAACGATTCTCCTTTTACTTCCCGTTATTTCAATTATTTACTTCAGTTATTTATTTCAGTCGTTTACTTCAGTTATTTCCTTAGAAATGTCTCGTAAAATAATTAATGTCTATAAGCGGTCACATATTCTCTTCGTTCTTCGGACTTTGACGGTTTATCGTGAAGTAAAAAACTTCACGAAATAAAATTATCTCTGTTTTCTTAACCTTTTATAGAGTCCATACATACAAATTGCGTAAAAGTGAAATTTTTACGATTCTGTCCAACTTGTGAGATCCATAAAATATAATCTAAAATTAGTCGGATTTTGTAATAAAATACTACAGAATTTCAAAATTCAAGACAGCATTCAATAGAAAAAATTAAATTGTAAAAAAAAAGTTAATAACAAGTACTTTGAACAATGTACTGTTACAAAAAAGAAAATGAGAAAGCGTCAGTTTACGAAGAGAAAATAAAAATCAAGTAATTAAAATTAAAAATATTAGCGTGCGAATGAAGAATGTAAATACGGCACTGACGTGCATTGCGGATTCAATGTGAAATTATCAAGCGACGAAGAGCGCACATTACGTGTGTGTCAACCCGTCATTAGTATCCTCATAACGCACGCCACGCGTTCTTCTATTATCGCGAACGAGCGTCCGGCCCGCGGTTGATACGCCATCCGTTCCGTGTCGTTAATCGCAAAAAGTGTTCCCTTGGTTCCGTCAGTTAGGGATCGTTTGTTAATCGAGAACTACCCTCGTGCAATCGCGCGCACTGTCATTTTGCGCGGTCGGGGCCCCGTGGGTGCGGGGTCGTCGAGAGAAGGCCTTTAATTTCCACTGTCTCAGGACCCGTGCTCGACACAATGGGGCCCAAGGTGTGCCCCATCCTTCTCCCGTCTCGGTGTCCTCTCCCTTTCGAGCACAGGCCGGCTGCGTGCTATACGCGTGGGAAAGCCGAGCACGTGCGCAATCTTAGGGCCTGAGACTGCCCACAAAGGACGCCTTCGGGCCCCTTTCGCTCCGACAAACGATGGTCGACCGGCTCAGAATCCGAGACTTCTTAAATCGATTTCGAGCCACCCATAAAACCTTTTCGCGCTTTTCGCCGTGTCTCTCGATGCATTTAGAATTGCATATTGTATTGGAAAGTACATCGAAACACATATAACAAACATAGCCAAGATTCGATTATCTGAATAATTCTAATTATATGTAATAAAGTGAAAAGTAACCTTTCATGACATACATAAAGATACTTAATAATTTATAGTTCCGGAATGAAGTCATTAATGTACACAAAATATACGAATTATTCATGTGGCATATCACGATTTAATTTTCAATGGAACTTGATCGGATACTTTGTGTTCGTTGAAACACGAAACAACAATCACATAAACAGTCTATAAATGAACATCGATTGTCGGGCACGTGGACGCTGGGCGGCGTTGTTGTTCATTATCTGTCGATTTGGTGCACGTGCCAGAGTGACGCGTGTCTGGCCGCGAGTTTCTCGACACGTAATTTTCCATTCGTTCCATCCACCCGATCGAGTCCATTTTTAAACACGTTTTATTAAAACTCTATCTAGAAGTTCACCGATATGCATGCAATAAATTACACCGGCATCATACGCAAACGATAAACTTTAAGTTCAAACTTCAGGCCAGTTGAAGGCTACTCCAATTTCGCAACGGAGAACGGGTTACGCCACGAGTCACGAACCCGCGAAAGGTCGAAGGTCACGAGAAGCCGGTCGATTCAGGTTCTACCGGATATAGTCGGGATACCGTGAAAGGCCGCGCATACGGAAGTAACGCCGGCGCGGCGTGTGCCTGCATTGTAAGCACGTGCCGTGCAGTGTTGTTAAAAAAGGAGGAAGGAAAAAAAGAAAGAAAGAAATCGGAGGGGAAGAAAAGAGCATTTAAATAGGGCAAAGTGCACGGCGCGGCAGCGACTCGATGTGCACACACGCGGGGCGCCAGGTGAACCCTGACGCTCCGTGAGAATGTTCCACTCTCGCTTGTTCTTCCTCTTTTCCTTCTCCGCCGCTGCGGCTGCTTCTTATGCATCTTCACGGTTACTTTACTCACGCAGTAGGTCAGAGGGTCGCTTGTGTTATATCGCGAGCATCGTCAACTGCGCGCACACGACAAAGTATGACTCCATTCGATAAAGCACGCTCGGAAATTAATCGAATCTCGAGTCTTGTTTCGGCTGACTTCTCACGATAATTTAGAATCTGGCAGCTCGTGTAGCCTTTTAAGATTGCTTTAAGTGCGCTATAGATTACGTTTTATCGCGTTGCTCCATTGGCAGCATCGATAAGTGATTGTATAATATTCCTGACGTCCATACTTATATTTTTAATAAAAAAATTGTAAAAAAACAAGACATATACATAACTTCTATAATAATGACATCTATCAAAGTTGATGCGCTCTTATATATCGCGATCTATTAGCTATCTCATTTTGTGAAAATTATTGAGCTGTTAGCTCTTTTCAAACTGACTAATTTGATTATTTGCTATCTCGTACGCGCTCTCTCGTCCGAAACGAGCCCTCGTTATTTCTCGCCTCGCGCAGCGAAATGGAACCAACATCAGGGAACCAAATAAGGGAAATTCTCACGAGCGCTATCTAATTATTGCCGAATTCTGTCGTTGTTGGCGTCCCCGATATTGACCTTTACCTTCGGTCTCCTCGCGGAGCACTACACGCGCGAGTTGACGCGTGCGAACCGGCATTACGGAGGGGTGGTTGATATCCCGGGGATATAACAGGAAAGGCAGGGCCCGGGGTGAGAGATCACGATTTCATTGGCACGAGCCAAACGACTCGCGCGACATATGTTCACGAACAGCTGATGCATTTACTAATAAGTCTCTTTCTCTATCTCTCCGAGCACGCGATCGCACGACCCCGCACGCGTGTGTGCACCGCCGTGTAAGAGAACCTGGGAAAGTAAAAACCCCGCGACGAGTGTGAGAAAATTCGTGCGCCGCCGCATCTGTTGGGCTACACGTTGCCGCAACGACGGGAACTTTGTCGGAACGCCGTTACAACACGTGTGCTAATAATCGATTCTGCTGCCGTCGCGACTGTGCCACGAAGCGTTATTATCAACCATGATTAACATATGTGAGACCCGCTCTGACGTCAAGAAGTTCATCACAACACGTTTTTCATTGTAATTTGCATTGAGGAATCAAGGTCCAAAATAATTATCGAATATTTTTAAAAACGAAATGTCATCCTTCACGCAGACTTTAAAATGCTGAAGAGATATTTATTTCATAGTATTCTCTTCTTCGATTAAAAAAGATCGCACAGCTAAATTAACTTATAAGAGATTGATTACCGCTAAAAATAAGGATGTGTTTAATAAAATATAGTTTACGCGCACCATAGCTGTCGCTTCGTTATTCTTGTATAATAAAAATATCTGAGAATAATCCTCTATAATTTGTTCATCGATTTCCAGGCGATTGCAACGTTTCCTTCCTTCCGTTCACTGATTGTTAGTTTCGCGTGCCACGTGCTGTAGCGTGAGCACGTGCGAAGGGCGCCGAGAGCGCGATGCGAAATCAATTCTATATTGTCCGTCGACACACTCGAGATATGCATAAGCGTGCGCTCGTGTCTCGCAAAAATAACGTACAATGAAACTGATTTTAAACTGTCAGAACATGAAACACTATATTAAGACTGCTCTTTAAAATGTATCTACCACTGTAATGATTGTTAGCCACGTAAGCATAGCAATTGCGATTCAAAAACTACGCGGATCTAATTGGATACAAATTGCTATAGACGAAACGTGGCCGACAAAATAAAAAATGTAGTCATTCAGTTATACGCGGTAAAACCAATTATTCAAATATTTTGTTCTCCGAACAGTTTGAATAATAAATGGTGTTCTTCTCTACTGTATTAAAAAAACATAAAATATGCAATATGACAAAAAATGGCTGATAAAATAAAAAATGTACTCATTCGGTTATGCGACAAAACCAATTATTCAAGTATTTTGTGCTCTGAGTAATTTAAATAATAAATGGTGTTTTTCTTTACTATATTAAAAAACATGAAGTATACAATATGTAGCACGTATATATAATATATATAGAGAGAGAGAGAGAGAGAGAGAGAGAGAGAAGACCATTGTAAATTAATTTATTAATTCTCTCAGCTAAATAATCTTTAGAATTAGATCATCAGGAAATCTTTATATTAAATATCTGAATTTATAATGAATAATTCCCGACAATCCGTGCTGTTTTAGATTTTCCCAAGAATAGACTTAAAGTCTATTCTTAGGAAGAATAGTTTTAAAGTTTAATATAAATATATCTTTCTTTTATTTAATATCTATTATGTAAATATTTTTTTATTTTTCGAATTTATCGGCTATAGCAGGAGATATGAAACATCAAAATTCTGTGGCATCGTGAAAATTGGTGAAATGACTCGCTTGCTATTCAACTTTCGACTAATTCGCTATTAAATCCGCGATTTCAATCTCGACAAATGACGTAATAGACATTATACGTGTAGAAAGTGCATTTGGTTGAACGTGCAAGCACTACGGAACATTAGGCAAAATTTCCGATTACGACATGCTATCTATTTCGATGTAACTTTGCATATCTACACGATGTTTCGTGTAACACGCGCGGTGTTTAGATATCCGAAAACGAATATATACGGATGTATTTTTAGATATCTAAACATTTGTCATTATCTGGTAGACGAGTAGTTTGACAAGTTTAAGAGTGCGCAGGTTTAATATTTCTCTTCAATATCACCCGATGTGAGCAATGAAATGTTATTTTTCAATTTCAATATTGTTATAATACTCATTATCAAAGCAGTAACATATTATAATAACGAATTGTGGTTTCTCTAACATGACACGAATAAAAATAACCAAAAAATGCAAAAACCGAGACACATAGGTCATCCTTATGCGTCATCAGCTATTCTCAGAAATCGTATTCGGTTCGCTTTCACTGAACGCGCCCGGCTTTCGTGGTTACATCTACATCATCACGTCGCGTTTCAGAATTCAGACACTTAAATCCTGGCAACATCACGCTAATTAGGTCCCACGATATCGCGCGCAGAAGAAGACATCCGATCGAAATAACGGAGCAAGCGAGCGAGACAGGAAACGAGTTACAAGGAGTGTTATCTTGTGATCGCGTCAGATTCTATCGAAGTACCACTACTCGTTAACGACACGCGCAATTGGCCGATACACGAAGGAGGGTATGCCGAGAAAGAAAATAGAATAGGCAGAGAATAGAAGATTGGGAAGCAAAGGAGAGAGGAAGAAAAAGAGAAAGACGGAGCAGGAAACTTTATAAAAGCCACGGTAGCGAGAAGAGATTTAAACAGCAAAAAAAGAGAAAAAGACCAAAATGGACGACGAAGTGGACAAAGAAGAAGACAGGGGAGAAGGAGAGATTGCTAGGGTCGCAGGAACACAGGGAGAAGGCGGGAGAAGTTCGAAACGAGCGTGCGTAATTATTCGGTGCGAACGACGCTTAAGTATCCGAGCCCGACCGCGAAATAAGCGAAGTGGCCGGGCACAGGAAGACGGAGGATGTAGAAGAAAAACGAGCGGGCGAAAAGGGCGAAAAAAAGAGAGAAGGATACGAGGTGCAGTAAAGGCAGAAAAAGGAGGAGGAGGAGGAGGAGGAGGAGGAGAAGGAAGAGGGTCGTATAGGATATAATTCAACCAGTGGCTCGCCGAAATTAGTATCTCCAAGTAGAAACGTGTCTTCGCGCGCGCGTCCAAGATTACTAACTTATTTTGCGCGATGACTATCCGAGTAGGAGGATTTTATAAGTATTCTTCGCGAAATTAAGACCACTTTTACACTTTCGGCCAATTTTTACCGGTTGACGATAGATTATCGTGTCGCAGCGCGAATGAAGGCATTTCATCCCGCTGCTGTGCGAGAGCAACGCTTTGAATATCCGCGCGTGGTTGACTTTTTACTCCTTAGTTCCTTGTAATTACTATCCGTGTACCTGATAATTACGCGTAATCGAGGCCACAGTGAAATATCGCAATACACTCCACTGTCCGAGAAATTCATGGACGGCGTAATAACAATAAAGTCGAAACAAAAACGAAGAGACTTAATTTTTTACATGTTCCTGCTTGTAGCTACAACCCTTTTGTTGTTGCTAAAATTAATTTAAAATTTTGTGGCTCTGCTTCGTGAGTATAATTTCCAAACTCGTAACATCGATCATATTCACAAGTAAAATATTAGAATTAATTATATAATTTGACCGTCTTCGTATATATATTATATATATAATTGTCTTGATATTAATCTCTAAATAATGTATTGCGATAGTGGAGTGAGACTAACAGTGAACGCAACATTATTTTATATTATATTAACAATGGATAAACGTTAAAAGTCTTTTAGACAAGAATCAGTTTAAAAAAATAGCAATCTCTGAATCAGTCTTAAAAATTAACAATACATATTGTAGAACAGCGTGAGGCATAAGGGTAATTGTTTCCCAGCCGTAATAATCGATAAAATAAAGCATAGCGAGCGAATTATTATATTAAGATCTGATACGTTCTTCGATCCCATTCACTCGCCGCCGCGAAACGCGCGTGCTGCTCGGAAAGGAAGACAGAAAATCGGCGCCGGAGCAAGATTAATTAATCGCGTCTCGCTCTGTTACAGGACCGGCTCTGTAACGACCGATTTGTCATACCCCTTTGCACCGACGAGCTTTATCGAGCTCGTCCGCGATTTCCCTCTCTCCCCCCCACTCTGTGTTAATACACGTAAAACGATCGATCAATCGCGCCACCGATGGCCGCGATACCATTTCGCAGCGTTGACCGGATCGGACAGCTACGCACGTACACAGATACAGAGGCACACGGCACACAATTTAACATTGTGTAGCCAGTGGGATTGCAATCACGCGCCGGAATTGCGCCGGACTTGTGCCCAGCACGCTCCTCGATCGGTCGAAGCGGGAGAACCAGAAGCAAGGAGAGACAGAGAGAAAAGAAACTACGAGGAAGAGGGAGGGGGGTCGCGGAATCACGATAAGAAGATCCAGCACGAGCATGGAAGCTGCGGCTGCGATGGAAGGAGCTGCAGTGAGCTGCACCTTACAGGCGGAACGAAGACGAGTTCTCTATTTTGCCCTGAGGCAAGGAGAGGAGGACGTCAGTCGAGATCCTAGTCCTTCCGTATGAACGCTCGTGGAAATACGCGCCAATGAGCGACAGAGAGGGGCAGGGAGAGAGAGCGAGAGGAGCGAAAGATAGATGGATAGAAAGAGAAAGAGAGAAGGAGAACGACGATTACGAGCCGCGCATACCATGGCACGACCACTCGTCGACGATCAGCCGAGGTAGAGAGCATCGACTCCGCGCCGCGGCTAGGTGCAACAAGGACGCAGGAACGGTGACGATGGCTTGGTGTGGGCGCGTGTCTGGCAGCTGCCGCTTACAGGTGGTGTGCTTGCTTGGGAACCAACCTCTACGGACCGTTCCCACGGAAGGCCTGTCCCCCACTATGCGGTCCCATACCCGTCTCCTCGTCCCGTCCACACGGGGGCCCATGCCTATATAAGTCGAAGCCTCGCCCGATCGCGGCTACAATCACGCTCTGTTCGTGTTCACTCGAAGGTCGAGCTGGAGACCGACGTGTTGTCCAGATACACGCACGTTTCCTTCCGCCAACCGCAGTGACTCGCAATCGTAGCAACGATTAAGAGTTCGACGAACCGGTGTGATATAGTACGAGGAGGTCGCGTTCGCGATAAGCCGATACGCACGGTTATCGAGTGAAGTTTTGACTGTGCCGCAAGAATCTGCCGCAAAAGGATTAACCATGCAGATGCACGAGCAGATCATTATAGCCGATGGGCAGGAGCAGCCGATCTCCAGGACGTACCAGTATCGAAAGGTAGGTGTCATCTTTAATATCTTAAAAAAAACAGTCACTCTAATCGTCGCGTAAGTTTCGAGTTAATTTGCAATAAATTCGAATTGTTTTTTGTGAAATTTTTTCCTCGCATAAAACGACAGCCCCGAAAAGTCTCTCTAAGCCGTATTATCAAACGCAACGTCGATCTATAGCTATTCGTTTCGATTCGCAGGTGATGAAGCCGATGCTGGAGCGCAAACGCCGAGCGCGCATCAATCGTTGCTTGGACGAGCTGAAGGATCTGATGGTGACCGCGCTGGCCGGCGACGGCGAGAACGTGGCGAAACTGGAGAAGGCAGACATCCTGGAGTTAACGGTGCGTCACCTGCACAAGCTCCAGCGTCAACAGCGTCTCTCCGCAAACCCGGTGATCGACGCCGATCGCTTCCGCGCCGGCTACACGCACTGTGCGAACGAGGTCAGCCGCTGCTTAGCCGCCACTCCTGGCGTCGACGTCGCCCTCGGCACCAAACTGATGACGCATCTCGGACACAAGCTTAACTCCATGGACAAGACCGGCCCGTTGACCATCCACGTGACCGCGCCACAATCCTCGCCGTCACCCACCAGCGAGCTCAGCGCCGACGAGTACCCGATGCCGCTGACGCCGGCGTCCAGCCAGCCATCCCCGGTGCGAACCGATATCGACGCCGTCTCCCAGAGCCACCAGGGTCTTCTGCAGGTGGCCAAGCCGAACGAGCCCATCTGGCGGCCCTGGTAAAACCCCCGGCACGGCCCTGGCACGACAAACTCGCCGAAGTTTCTGAGTAAACCGGCGAGAAAAAAAGAGATCTCGAATCCATAGGATTCACGAACTATCGACGCCGGTGTTGCAATCTCGTCTGTGATCTGAATGGAACGGACGTCGCGAAGAGGAAGAGCGAAGAAGAAAAGTCTACCCCGTGCGACACAAAGATCACCTAGATTTAAGGGGAGTTCCATTTGCTCAAAGGCACTCGGACCGACGCGGACGATATCGAGACGAATGTCATGCCTCCCATGACGTTCCGCCACCAGCAACTTCGATAACGTTCCGCGGGAGTCGGATAGCACTGGGATCTCGATACGTAATTTTATTCGCGGCCGCGCGCGGCTGAAGCTTTAATTTACTCAACAGTTAGATGTTTTCTATTGTTTATTTCATACTTTTATCGAGGATGTTTTTTTCTTTTTATATTCACCGATGTAACGTAGTTGTATAAGTCTTTCCACCGATCAAGAACATCGAATGTGGGACAACGACGACGGACAGCCTCACGAGAGGTGGCAATTTCGGTGATTCCGCGAAGCGCGCGTCCGTGTCGCATCGCGTGACGCAAATATATATATATATAATATACATATATATATAAATGACCGAGCGGAGAATCTTGTGATAGAGAAACGTGTACCTGTGATATTTACTGTAGTAGGCGTAGAGAATGATAGTAGATTTTTAATAAACATGTTTCATATCAGAAATACGTATTCACGTGATTTCGTGCAGCCCACCCGATAATATAGATTAAGATTTAAGTCTCTAGCAATAATATAAGTAATATAAAATTGTCTGCTCTTCTCTTTTGAATAGCGTGTGTACTTTCTACTAATATGCGCAATATAAAACAAAATCATATTCTCTATTTAAATCCAATACTCACATCGCTAGGAATTATTAAAATATGCGAAATACATTACTTAGCTTGTTAAAATGCGTGTGAAGTTTCAAGATTTCACGTATGTTTCACATTACATGTTTTGTATTAACAAAAATTGTTTTACGATCAATTCGGTAGTCGGCTAAGTAAATCTTTAGACAAATCATAGAAAGAACGATATACGTGCTCGAAAAAACTCTATTCAAACATGGATATTTCAGAGAATTAAACTGCAAATTAAGATTAATCAAATACTAAAAAATGCACTCACCCTCTAATGTAGCTTCCGGGAATCCCTGCTCATTCCTTCCCTGCCAACCGCTTCTACCTGAGAACACATACCGGGAGTGTTAGTGAGCGGTGTAGAAGACATCGGTCGAAAATAATAGAGTAGCAGTTTTCCTATTTCAGTATTTCGTGTATATACGCGCACCGTACAAAAATCTCGCAACGTTTAATCCTTTACTATCAGGCACAAATGCGATTAGACACAATCCATAGCGATTTTTCGAACAAAGTATTGTTTTCTACACTACAGCATGCTTTTCAATTTCTCGGTAAGTACATTACGAAATGAAAATATAAAGATATGCTATCGCCCACGCCGCACCTCCTTGATATCACTTGCATTTGCATTTTATAATTAATTCTACGTTCACCTTCGGCACGCCACGTGGCGACAACTACGGTATAAATAAGTTTCCGGTGCGAAAGGGTTAATCAGACCGAGTATCCATTGTTTCGCGACACGCTTCATTAGCTATACGTCGCGCGTTTACGTGTAAATTTATTGCTATCGGCCTTCGAAATTTGTTTACAAAAGCCAGCTCATGTGAAATGTGACTGCGAAAAGTAAAATTGCAAATCTGGCAGCAGACACGAAAAATAGTCGCTCGTTGCGCCAATTAATTCGTAGTGGCTTCGTATAATAATTTCCCAAGTATCGAAAATGATCGTGCTGAAAACGACGCATTTGTTATACACAAAATTACATTTATATCTATGTAAAAATAACCAAGTAATAGAGTATATTATATTCATATAAAAATAGTCGAGTAATAAAATATAAATTTAACAATTTGAAGATGTAAGCGATATATTCGCTGAAGATATAAGATAAGATGACTTGCAAAAATATTCCTCTATGCGTAAGCATTATAAACTTTAGTTTAAACACTTTAAACCAAACCTTCTCTCTCACATATACGAAACGTAGGTACTATTCAAATCAGCTCGCGATCGCGACTCACGAGTTTGAAATCGGATCATGGTATTCAAAACTTCCGTGCGATACGGCGTAATCCCGGTTGTACCAACAGAAGCTTCGAACTCGCGTGACTCGAGCTGATAACGTAACGCGTAATTGCATTCTCTCGTCTGATTCGAGTTTTTAATACACCTCTGCGTGCTACGGGAGGCGCGCACTTACGGAGGCGCCGTTTCGAGTGCTCTATCGATTGCTTTCAGTTGCAACTCGCGTGCATTCCCCAGCGCGATTCTGCCGTCAATATTTTATCGATTTTCACCTCATCACCTGGCGCAACGAACCTCCGAACGTCCACGTCATTGCGCGCGCGCGCGCGCCAAAATTCGCGCGCGTCCCGGAAGCGGGACGCGCGGAGGCAAAACAAACCGACCGGGCGCGAAGCGGGAATTTCGCCACAGCGATTCCGAACGGTATACGCGCGTCGTAGGATGATCGCGTGAAAACCGGTCGCGTTAATCCCCGCTCGAAATTCGCGAGGACTCGGAATCGTTCCGCGCGACGATGATCACGTCGTTGGCTACGTGGCGAGCGATCGACGTTCCAGCCGCGTCGGGACGGATTATCGCGCGCGCGAGAGATTTAGGTTAGCGTCGCCGGGATCGAATGCACGATCCGATACTCGATCGCCGCCATTGATTCAGAAATTCGCGCGCGCTGAAACTCGCGTCGGAGCGTCTCGCGGGACGCGGCCAGCCGGACGTTATCGCGAGGTCGCGAGGAAGGAGCCAAGGTCGCGCGGTGATCCCGAAGGACCTACGTTACGACTTTACGACCAAGAGCCGCGGCCGACTCACACGTGTCGGCGTCACGTAAACAGCCTCGCATCGCGCGGCTCGAACTCGCCGGTACGCTCGCGTCCGAACGTACCCCGGAAGTCCCTCGGGACGCCGCCCGTGTCGATGGGCACCGCGGGCGCACGGGGAAAAACGAGAAGAGCACTCGGCCACAGCGATATTATACTCACTTTCCCGATAACCGAACCGCCACTCAGCTGTAGCACGTGCTGTCACCACAGGTGCACGATCACGCTTCGCCGTCATCTTGTGGCGCGTTCGCGTAACCACGCGACGCGACGCTGGCAATATCGATATCGTAGCGAACGACGACGGGAAAAGAGAGAAGGTTACGCTCAGATGATAATTCACGGAGACTCATCATGAGAGATTCAAGTCTGTGCCAAAGGTTAGGTTGCGAACTGACAATAAATATTAAAATTCAATCAATTAAATTTATTAAATAATCTTAATTTTAATTCGTTTCGTTCTGATTGATCGAATTCTAATTTCCCATTCGCAATGTTTAACCTCGAATGCGTAGTCTGATAAGAGTTAGAAAAATCTAACATATGAGATTAAGATTGGATGTAATCGTAATGTCGAGGAATTTTCAAGTAAATATACTTCTTATCGCAATGTTATCGGTATCATTATCGCAAATAAATACGTATCATGTTTCCGACATATGAAGATGTAGAAATATAGATATAGATACACGTATGAGATGTCCGTATATAACATCTAAAATAATATATTATTATTACTTATTGTTCCTCAAACAGAAACGTATAAGAAAGTTGAAGCAAAAAAATGAGAATTGCGATTAAATAAATAAAATAGATTACATTAAATAATTACTGTATAATTACTTTGAAACTTTTCATGAGTAGTAACATAAATAAATTATGCTAATTACTCTATTTCCCTTAATAGAAATATTTAAAAAAATGTTGACGTATTTTTTCATATACTGGAGATAATGGGTCTGTTTTCTATTGCTGAACTGGCTGCACTAATTCAGAGTTTATCTTTTTTCTTCCAAATGTGGAATACTGGCTGCACTAATTCAGAGTTTATCTTTTTTCTTCCAATGGAGTAAAAAAGATAAACTTTGCAACTATAATAGTGCAGCCAGTTCAGCTATAGAAAACAGACCCAAATGATAAAATTGATTTTATTCGGTTCATTGATCGCTTTTATTTGGTTTCTATGTCAACCATTCGTGCTGTGCGAAGATAGTCTACGTGTATTCGTTGAATTGCAGTTTTTTAGCAGAAACTCAAGCTGTTCGCATTGAAAAACTTTGCTTCGTGCCAGCTATTATAATTTTTCCGTTCTAAAATGGTGCGGAAAAAAATACATGATCCAGAAATGCGTACGACGTATGTCTTGAAAGCCGGGCAGACGCTTGAGAATACCAAAGTGAGTATTAATTTTATTTATTCTCAAACGTTGAGTTTATAAGGACCGAATTTCCTCTAATATTCATCATAATATTACTGAAAATTTAACTGCACTTTCGCAGGTGTCTGAAAGAGCTCGGGCATTAGTAGTGACGAAGGACACCTTTCAGCGTTTCGTGGATTATACTACGGAGGAGGATAGAATAGCGGCACAGCGAGAAAAGGAAGCTGCAAAAATAGCAGCGCTGAAAAAAGCGACTTATGAAAAAAGTAAAACATGGGACAGCACAATACAAGTACGCTTGATCTATTCACGATTCAATACAATTGCGATCAAATACAAGGAATATTTTATTTCTGAGCTCCGAAATATATATTTAAAAAAATACGGAGATAAGATATATATTTTAAATCTTTCTTATCAATATATATTTAGGATTTCGAAGAAAAATAGAAATAAATTTCTAGGCAGGCATTTGCAAAATTTTTTTCAAAGTTTATTTTATATAGCGACAACTGATAACGCTGCTGAAAACGAAAATGGTTTGATAATAGAATATTAAGGCGAGACAGCGGGAAGAATTATTGTCAAAGAGGAAAAAATCCGAGGAAGAAAGGAGAGTGTTCGTGAAGGAAATGACGGAGAAAAAGGTGGCGGAGCGTGCTGAGGTGGTGCAGCAAGCAAGGAGATTGCTCCAGCAAAAGAGGCCTTTATGCCGACAGATTAATCGCGCTCTCCTCGTCTCAGAGGTATACTTTCCCACGACAGGAGTGTTCGCGTAATTCCTAAGCCAGGCTCACCGTTAATTAAACTTCAAATAGTCTATCACGATTTTTATCAGTGTCTCAGAGAGCTGGACGCCCAAGTGACCTTTCAAAAGGCTATTAGAGCGATGGACCAGGAGCACGATGTGAAATACGCTAATTCGATTAAGACAGACGTCGCAAAATACGAGGAGTTGAAGAAACAAGAAGCGGAGGAACGAACGAAAAAAACGAGAGATTACAGGACTGCGTTGAAGAAACAGTAAACATTAATTTTAATAGGAATTTTTACACAAAAGTATAATAATTCTCTGAATCTTTATTTAGGAATGTTAATATTAGCACAAATTTAATAGATATTAATACAAGTTGAGTAAATATATTAGTCTAGAGAAGTCAAAGATAGAAATATTTATTTTTGACATTTATATTGCGACACGTATTATCAGATTAATTATAAATCAGGATCGAAGAGAACGAACGAGATAATAAGCTAAAAGCAACGGAAGAATTGGAAGCTGAAAAACGGGATCAAAGAAACACGACCCAAGATATGCAACTCACGAAAGAGAAAGAGATGCAAGATGTAAGCGCCGATATTTGTCGCGAATACATTTTTTATTTATCTCAAAGGATTTTAATGTGTATTCCGTTTAGATATTGAATAAAAAGAAGAGACTTCAGAAATTTTTCAAGGAAGCGATAGAGGAGAAGAAACGATTCGAACTGGAATTAAAGCACAACGACGAATTAGAAGATCGAGCGTTGGAAGTTTATCGGAAGGCTAAAGATCGAGTGCGGAAAATTCATAAATCCTTAGCGCTAAAGGAAAAGGAAGAGAAAGCGCGTCAGACACAGATTATAGGTCTGCTTTCCGAGGATGCTTTCAGAAACATAAATTTTGCATGCAGAATTCAAACAAGTAAAACATACCTAGATATTAACGAATCCTGTTTCAGCGGAGCAACATGTTTCAACGGAGCAAGCTCGCGAGGCTAAAGAGCGAGACATCTTGAAAAAAGCTGTCGAAGAGAAAGAGGCGGCCGAGGTGGAAAAGCGAAAAGCACAAAAGGAACGAGAAGAGAAGATGCGCGCTCTCATGGAGGAATATAGGCTTCACGACGCGGCTGCAAAGACGAGGCAAAGACAAGAGGAGAAAGAGCTGAGAGCTTGGGAGATGATGCAGAGATTTAAGAGAGACGAGTATGACAAGCAGACCAACTTGGAAGAACGCAAGCAACAATGGCAACAGAAGTTGGAATATGGCAACGAATTGCGGAAAGATATTGTAAGAATAGAATTCTTTAAGGAAAATTATAATAACCGAATCTAATTTTTTGAAAATAATTATTTCTTTTTATGTGAATTTTACTTTCAATAGTTACTTTTGCGTGCATGTGCATGTTGAAACATAATTTTCACACTTATTTATGTATAAACTTTTTACATTTCTTTTAATCCTGTTTATATAAATACACGACTAACACGACATAAAATATATTGAAAGAAATTTTTTTTAATTTGATATCAGGAGGAGAAACAAGTCGATAAAGAACGCGAAAAGGAAGTTCTCGAAGTTGAAGCGACTAAAGCCGCAATGGAGAAAGCCAATCAAAGAATTTTGGTTTACGGCGACGAAGTTTTAGAAGAGTCGAAGGGTGTGAGACCACTTTATCCGATCATTAAAGTTATAGAGGTACATTTAAACAGTTTGAAAGTTTCAGATTAATAGAATCTCGAATAATTTTAAACAATCGTCTCTGATTGTAGGAGATTAAAAAGGAAATGGGGTTAACGCCAAGCAAGAAAAAACTCGAAGAGTCAACCGTTAAAGCAGAGCGGCCGAGGAGAAAATACAGAGCCCGTCGTCGCTGCGTGTGCCCGAAACCTGTTCCGGTCGATCAAATATATTATTTGCAGTAATTGCCGTTTGCGATAAACAGCGTTAATTTGTAAGTCACCCGTTCGCAATTACCACGCATCCGTCCGATCATTACGTCATTTATTCGAGACGTTATCGAGTCATTTTCGCATCGCACCGTTCAGTCTCGCGCGTTTTTAACTCACGCAAGAATCGGTAGAGACAAAGTCCATGTTAAAACGAAATTTACTAGCAATTGACGAACAAAGAATTCGGCAAATTGTGAAAGTTGGAGTACTCTCACGGTTACTTATTGCAATGGGTACTCGTTATGCATTAAAATATTATACTCCTTTCTCGAGCAATTAAATAAGCTGTCTGGAACGGGTTTCTCGAAAACATGTTTCAATACATAAATTAAGTACGAACATATTAACATGTGACATTATTTCAGTAATATAGCATGCATTTAATGCGAAATAATTTCTCATACGAGCAATTATAAAATACGATTCGTCGCATAAGCAATACACAATGTATCAAATCCTTGTACTAGAATAAATTTATCTTAAAAGAGCACAAACAATATATTTATTATCTTTCTTCTCTTTTCCCAATGTTATAAATTAACCAATAAAATCTAATTCGTATAAAAATCGATTTTAATCGATATTTTACTACGCTGCAAAGCGTCATTTTTTAATGTGCAATAGGTTAAGTTTTAATTAAAAATTTGACATTATATATATACTCTAATACACGTGTATTTTGACTTGAAAGACTTTTAAAAGTATTTTAGATTATTTTGAGGAATAGAAGCCACTTATTCATCTAACTTATTTAAGCATTTATTTCGTCGATACGAGTTATTAAAGATGTCAAAGAGAGATGAAGAACCGAAGGAAAAGAAAAAACAACCTATACCGCCAATGATAAATTTTTTACTGGGTGGTCTTTCCGGGTAATTTCTTCTTTCTTTTTCTTGAATTAAAATATAGTGTTTAAAATGCTCCTTCATATTTCAGAATGGCGGGCACTTGCGTGGTTCATCCGATGGACGTGATCAAAAATAGAATGCAAGTGCACAAAGGGAAATCATCGATCTTGAATATAATTGGCGCTATATACAGCGAAGAAGGCATTACTACGTTTTACAGCGGTTTAACGGCCGGTCTCGTCAGACAGGCGACGTACACGACCGTGCGACTCGGGATTTATAATCAGATGCAAGACTTTTGGAGGTAATCTGATAGCATCGACCAAAATGAATAACAAAATTTCAGACGAGTGATCGCGAATATTTCCAGACAACATGAAAGTCTGAAGAGAAAGTCTGATCGAAATCGAAATGAAATCAGGATGTCTCTTAGACGATCTTTAATAATGACTCCGTGCGGTTGCGTCGAGTTAATCAAATAATCAAATAGTTAAAATAATTAAAGTCACCATTTGGTTGCGGTTTCTAAAAAGTAATTAATTACATTTTAGACAAAGATACATCGGCCGTCCTAGTTTCGCGGTTCTGGCGTTTATGGCTGGGACTGCTGGTGCCGTGGGGGCTTTCGTTGGAACACCAGCCGATGTCGCTCTCGTGAGAATGACAACCGATGGCAGGTTACCAGTGGGTAATGATAAATTTTTGTACAAAATAATTAGTGCATATTGATTTTCATCAGTATCGAAAGAAACATCGCTTAAGATAAATCTTACTAATTTAGGTAATGTTTTCAATATTTAGAGCAGCGAAGAAATTACAAGAACGTGTTTGACGCCTTCGTCAGAATTGCCAGAGAGGAAGGAATATTCACTCTCTGGAGAGGAAGTGTGGCCACGATTGGAAGGGCTGTTGTCGTTAACGTTTCGCAATTGGCTACTTACAGTCAAGTGAAGCATTTGATTGCGTCACAAAGTATGTCTAAACAATAGTTTTCAATATTTCCGATTCATTTTGATGATACAGTTTCTTAAATGTAAATACGAATATGTACGTTAACTTCTGAAAATGTACAAACGTCTATAATACTTCATTTATAAAATTCTATTCTTGTATCTATCTCTTTTGAATCTTTTCATTATTTAAAAAATGATTATTCTTATAGCGAATGTTAAAGAAGGCATAGGTTTACACTTTGGCGCGTCGATGGTATCGGGCTTTGTCACTGCCTTCAACTCCATGCCTTTTGACATTGCCAAGACCAGGTTATTAATTTTAATATTTAGAACTTCTTAAATAGAAGTAAGATTTTTTACTGTTTCTTATTCGCAGAATACAAAACATGAAGACCACTGAAACACCTCCGGGCATGATCTCAGTTATGATGTCGATAGCGAAAAACGAGGGAATAGGGTCTCTTTGGAGAGGTTTTTGGCCAACTTACTGCAGAATCGGTCCGCACACGGTACTGACTCTCGTTATCAACGAGCAACTGATGCGTTTATATAGAACATATTTCCAGTGATAATAAAAAAAATATCCAAATCGAAAATCGCATTTTTGTATCGCACACGCACTCATCACGGACGTACAAAATTTCAGATAAAGAGAAACCTCTATACTTTCTAAAACAATATTCTCATTGATTTAATTAAATAATTGTAACATCTCAATCTTAGATTCTACTCCAATTATATCGTAGCGTGTAATTAAAGGAAAACAGTTAACACTGACGTAGGTAATTATTATTACGATACCGGGAAAAATGTTGAGTACATTCGGTGAAATTGATCAACGCACACCATGGTAATTACAGTATTGGGCGCAGCTCTGGAATAATACGGAAGGAAACCGCGCCATAGTGACATTATGCCTTCCGTTTTAACAATATTAATGATCATAGCCGTGATACCAGGCGGTTTTGTAGACTGTCCCCAATTTTGAATCCTAAAATGCAATCCAAGAATGCATATTTAAAAATCTCAAATCACATTGTCAATCTTTGATATCTCGCCGCTTTACCTAGTTTTAGCTACGTCCATCGGAATCGAAGCGAAACACGTAATTACACTGGACATCATGGCAGCGGCAAATTGCAGAGGTATACCGTTTTGGATATACCCTGTCATATTTAAAAAAAAATCTATTAAAATTACCGATTAGAACCATAAGTAAAATTAATTATTGATTCCAATTTTTCTCTTGTACCTTTATTATCTGTCATGATAATATTCTGACCTATTTTCTATTGTATTTATTATATATTCTTCGCTGTGTAAAATTGCATTGTGAAACGAATAGGTATAGTATTGTAAATTTTAATAACCTGTGTCTCGTAACAACATCTTCGCTTTTGTGTATGTACCTAACTGGGCTCCGTTTACAATCGCTGCTCTGCCCATCGTGGGCATCGCTCCTCTCCATAACCCGGAAAAGCCTTCGGTTTTCCATATATTAAAGATGCCACACACGGCATTCTTATAATTTCTTCGCTTTTCTAAATATTAATTCCCATATTAAGTACACAACATGTCTATATTTGTTATCTCTCTCTATGATCAATCATTCTGAGAAATATAGGCCTAAAGATATTAAGAATACCTGGTGGCAGATTCACGTCAGCCACCATGCGAATCAATACCAGATCCGTGGGAGTGCCGACGAAAGAGCCCATCACACCAGCTACCATCCCGAGACTAATCATCGTAACGTAATTTAAATAGCCAAAATGTTGTCTGAAGAGAAGGAATTTGAATGAGACATTTTTACAATACAGGCAAATATAAACGCCAAATCTGCACGATATTCCGCACACACGATTCCGCGGATTACGATTAATTGTTAAGCGCAACGACCGACAAAATGAATACAATGACTGACATTACTCTCCGATATCCAGCAATGTGGTATAGATTCCAAGTCTACTGGTGGTGTAGGTCAATTGACGAAGAAGAGCTGCGCTCAGCCCCATGTAAAAACCGCAAACTCCGCTCGTGCTAAACGTGCGAAGTGCTGTGTCGCGTAAAGTATCGTGCGACACTTGCATGCGTATCTTGAGAACATCCATCGGATGCGTCGCGATCTGTGCTATAACTCTGTCGTTGGCGGGATAAAATTGCCGTGAGTTCCAAGCCGAACTCACTTTTTTCAAGATATTTACGTCTCGAGTAAAAAGAAAGTAGGTAATGTTGTCATAATAGGCTATAATATGAGTATTTTTTTACCCCGACATGCCACCTATCATAAAATTGACGAATTTCGGCACCTTGGCGTCTTCGAGCGACGCTGACATTGATGTATTCTCTTTTTCTCATGCTAATCTTCAATATCTTACAACTTGTTACTTTTATCAATATTCTTTCAGAGTCTCGATAAGAGAAGTATAAGAACGGCAATTTTTAACCTACTATTTCATTTTCATACTTCTCCTGAATGTAGTAACATTGTATCGTCTTGTTTTGACTTGCATTCGCGATAAAACATTTTAATAAACATTAAAAATATTCTTTTATTTCTATAATACATAAAATATATTTTTTTCGATAAATATTTTAAAATTTATTAATGTATATGTAAAATAAATAATAGCAGTTGCGGGTATGTATGCTGCTACGTGCAGTCTCTCTCGCACATATTTTAATAAAAAAATAAACAATTTTGCTCACCAGCCACGGCGTCGCTCCGCTCAAGAAACGCTCCGCATCAGCTCCGTCAAAAGAACGATGAACACCAAAAACTAGCACTTTATTGTCCACGCTATTATCTACATACGGTATAATAAATATTTTTATACACGCTATTATACGCACATACATATAAACTTCGGAAGTTCGTACACTGTGCTTTCGAAGCGTAAAAACCACGAATTCACGCGATGTGAATACACGAAACGCACAATGCGATATCAAATGCACTTTTTTTCACGACGCATCCGGGCGAATTCTAAACGGTTATTATCACTTACACCCGGTAGTAAATTTTCCGTTAAATGCAATAGGCGCGTTGAAAGCTTTAAAAATGCTGTAGGAGTGTCTAAATCAAATTGTGCGTAAATACTTAAAAATCCGCCACCGACTGTATCTATAAATAATGATCACGTTTTTTTATTATTATTATTTCAACATTCGGTACTCCACGATTAATTCTTCGCGATATTTTTTCGATAACTAAAAACCTCACAGTACGGATATAATGCATGAGATAAATGATTTCTGTAACGGCTATAATATTAATTACAGCAACCTAACTTATTAATTTGTCAATGATTAATGTACAATTTATAATTAATTCATATAACTTTATACATAACTTGCAACTGATTCGTGCATATAATTTTATAAAACAATCACAACATGAACTACAATAATTTTGCACTTTCAATCTATAATTAATGTAAGCAGTGATTGCGACCAAGAGAGAAAGTAATCGCGATCAGTGCCAATTACTACCGTTTAATTCAATTTATTCATGTGCATTTTATAAACTCTAATTTATAACCTCTCATTCTCCATACTTCTAATTTACAGAAAAACTACATGTAAAAGCAGAAAAAGACAAAGAAAGAGAGAGAGAGAGAGAGAGAGAGAGAGAGAGAGAGAGAGAGAGAGTAATCGCGGCCAAGTTATAATTATCGCGATTATTGCCAATTACCATTTACATAAATACCATTTATATAATTTACACTACATATATAAATATTGTTAGGTACTACACATATATATATAGATATTTCAGTTTATTCAGTTTTAATATATTTCAATTAGACGCAATCGTACAGAATTCACTTAATCTGTCGAAACCATCGACATTTGCATTACCGACACGATATTCACAATCAATAATTACAATCGCACGGAGTTCACTTGACGGAACTATGGCACATCGGCGTTACCAATATGGCATATCGTATACAGTGACGCTACGATAGCGCGGAGTTCACTTGACGGAACTGTCGCGCTACCGACATGTATTGTACTCCCCTTACATAAAATTTAATAAGCAAGTGATTATTTGGCCAGTGATTAGTTACTTATTTTGAATAAAAGCACTGTTTTTAATGCTCTTAATACTCAAAACAAGTAATCAATCACTATAAGCCAAATAATCACTTACAGTATTAAATAAATGTCTGTAACAGTCGATGGCGGATTTTTCAATAAATGCAGCAATTATATGCACGCGATGTAATTAACAAGTGCTCAACGTGCCGCTGAAGCGCGTATCTAACGAAAAGTACTCCAATCGCGCTTCGATTCTCCCGAAAAGACATAAGGACTATTTTCGCGCGCCTATGGCATCGGAATCTGTACTCACCGGGACTGTACCGTTTCGAGACAGAACCTCGCTCGGAGCCAGGCTCGATTACGACCGGCGAAACGGCGTCTACCGCGAACGCCCACGGTAACCGACACTTTCTGGCGATCGTGCGTCCCTTCGGTCGACACTCCCGACACGAATTCGCGATCGACGTGCACTTTTAACCGGCAAAATCGGCGATCGATCGCGGAGCGGCCGCACTCCCCGTGTGTCACCGAATCGACGCGCCGAAACTGTCATGGCGGCCGAACGGCCGAAGCGGCCGCTCAACGGCACTGTACCGTTCGACAAATATTTTCGCCGGATACATCCGGAGCCGCGGTACTTCAATGATCTCCCCCCGAATAGTGCGTTCGAAGGCTTCAAAATGCCAAGTATTCGGCGCTGATTTGCGACACGAGTAATCCCTCGCGAGTCGAAAACAGCCGCGAGTTTGAAGGCGGGAAGATAGTTGAACGGAGATATTCGCGCGGTTTTTGCCTGCCGGTATGGCAGGGTCGCTCCGAGAGGCGATGACGAAGACGATGACCGACCGTGTCGATACAGCTGGTGCCTGGTGCCAGTGTTGGCCAGTGTCAGTGTGGAACTTTTTGCTGTCCATGCGTGATGTGCGAGTCAACTGACCAGTAATTTTGTAAGTGCGCTTTATTCCCACGCGCGAAACGCATTGTCCGAAGTGACGGGAGGCTGTGTTTGCGAATTACCGGCGAAGTAACAGGTTAATCGAGCGGTTCTCGATGTGCCGAGTGACGTTTGGAGGTTATTTAGCTCGCCCGTACCGTCGCGGCGTTTACGTTTACGCGAGAATTGCGAGATAACGTCCCGGCTGTCGTGACAAAAGCTGCATCATCGAAGCACGATTGTGCAAACGCTAAACGAATAATTAGAATATTCACGGCCGATTGGTACGTGTTGATTCGCTCGTGCCAAGTCGCCGTCGTCATGCTGGACTGTCAATGCATTCTTTTGATTGTGTTATCTTCGCAAAGAAAGCAATTTTCGTATTTACATATCGCCGCCGACGGTGCAAAGAGTATCTTTAAGTCGCCAGAAAGTCAGCCGTTCGATATTGTTTAACATACAACGTCATCAGTTCTATTGTACATGTGTGTAAATAAATGAAATGACTTTATTTGCACATGCATAATGCGAGGAACAGATTCTCTGAATGGATATTAGGAGCAGTTGTCTCTTTCATTTTCAGAAGATCAATAAGGGCAATGGGTGCTACGCCGAGTCGCTATGAAGATCTTTCCAAGAACGTGCACCTGGGAAGATTCTGCGGGAAGCAGAGTATACCTCCGAATGATCCATTCTGGAGTACGTTTCTCTCTTATAACATACGACCACCCATTACGAGGAACGATCAGATAGAACTGGATTCGCGGCTAGACTCGTCGTGCCAACAGTTGCTGGTTAATAATTTGGTCACCGGCAACTTTGGTACCCTGATACAAATAGCTCTGATACGCATCAACGAGCTGCTAGCGCCTGTGCAAAATCAGAAGTAAGCATGCGTTACTTTATTAATACGTCATAATTGGTTGTGTAATAGTAAATGAATTTTAAACATCTTTGTTTTGTTATTTGCAGTATAATATCGGCATGGCAAACGTACAATGCATTGTTTGCTGTGAGATGTATTTTGAAGTACCTCATTGAGATCGTTGGTGAAGAACAGATGCTAAATCACATTGAAGCACCGCAAACGACAAGCGAAGCACTTCCTACTTATAGATTGGCATTTTTTATCGAAGCACTGATAGAACTCATTACAGATGTACCTTTATGGTAAGTGAAGAAAATATATTGTATGTTACAGTTTTTAAAAATGCATACCGTGTGCGTTAATATATCTAATAAATATATTTATTTTTTTTTACAGTGAATTTACATACGTTGTTCACTTGGAGGCGATCAATTGTTTACTTGTGCTGCTTTCGGTGCAATTATTTTCTCAAACTGCGGCCGAATACAGCACAGTGTACAGGATAGCGATGCACGTGCATCTGAACCAACATGCAGCTACTATGGTGTGTACGCTGTTGCATAATTTTATCCAACAGGAACACGCTCCCCCGGGATTACTGACACAGCAGTCCGGGGGTAGTATTGTATTCAGTATTGCTGGTAAATATAACGATATCACAAAGCGCGGACGCGGTCCATTTTACAAAACGTTAATATAAAGCATTATTTCAGCCGGATTGTGGAACGTAATAAGAATGGGCATAGGCAGCGGTTCGAAAAATGTACAGGTTGCACATAACGGCACTGCTGAGGAAGAAGAGAAAAAACGCGATACGGAAACTCCGCTCGCTAGTCAATCTCTATTACTTCTATTGGTTCTGACGAATCACTGTACCGCTACACAGAATCCATATAGAAACGCGCTCTTCTCTTTTATAGATATGCAAGGTGAGCATCGGGCTGATCTGATTCAATTACGAAAATCCTGATATGAATTATTATTATTATTAACATTGCATATATCAAATAAAAATATATTTTTTATTATAGAAGATCATACTATATCGCAAGGGAACGCAGCTGATACTTTCAAATTTAATCTAAATAAATTATATAATACCATTTGTAAGATACCAAATACAGACGAAGTCACGCTTCTGCTCTACATGCTTTTACATAGAAACTCGAGTGTGAAACAGGACATAATGAGAAGGCCTGATATACAACTACTGGCAAGTGTTATTAAAGCTCACATTTTTCTTTGACTTTAATTACTTCTAATATTTAATAATTGAACAATATTGAAACGTTTGTTTACTCTGTTAGGTAACTCCAATACTACAAATATTATATCATGCGCCAAACAACACATCCCATCATATTTATATGTCTCTAATCATCTTGCTAATTTTAAGTGAAGATGAAACGTTTAACAAACGAATACATGAAATTGTAAGTATCAATATTTTCTTTAATTCTGTAATGATGATTATAGTAATTGTCCTTTTTTTTTCAAGATACTTAAAAGTGTAACATGGTACACTGAGAGATCCATAAGCGAAATATCATTAGGTGGTCTTTTAATCCTTGTTGTGATTCGCACCATACAATATAATATGTTTAAAATGAGAGTACGTGTGATATTTCGTATATATTGATATGAATTCGTACATTTACAAAATGCAACATTCTTTTTATCATTATTAGGATAAATATCTTCATACAAACTGTTTGGCAGCCCTAGCAAACATGTCTGCCCAGTTCACATCTTTACACCCTTACGTTAGTCAGAGGTTGTTAAGTCTGTTTGAAACTCTTGCAAAAAAGCATGCACGGTTAGAAGCAAGAATTCTAGAGCAAACACAGTCGACAACTCTTCCTGCCAGTGGTAGTATTGTTCTTAGTACGCATGTTGAAACGACTATTAATGTAACAGTTAGTAAAAGTAATAAAAAAAAGACCGAGGCTTCCGCTGTTTCTACTGTTACAACCGAAGATTTGGTAAGATACATGAACGAGTCATTTTTTCCGTTTGGTACTTATTAAGTAAAAAAAAAATATATATATATTTTTTTTTTAGATTCAAGACTTGACTATACTTGAGGAGGTCTTACGGATGGTGCTAGAAATTATAAATAGTTGTTTAACACATAGACTCGCGCACAATCCGAATTTAATTTATACTCTCCTGTATAAAAAAGATGTCTTTCAACCATTTAGAACACATTCTGCTTTCCAAGATATTATACAAAATATTGAGTCTGTAAGTTTCCACTTTTAAATTATGAATAGTCAGCATTTTCATATTTCGATATATTATACTTAAATTGATAGTAATAATCGAAATTTTCTGAAACATAATTTTTAGGTAATTAATTTTTTCTCTTATAAATTGGAACAAAAAGATCAGTCACAATTAGGCGTTAGTCAAGTATTAGCTACTATACGACAAGGAACTTTAGAATGGCCAAGGGATCGTTTACGAGTATGTAGAAATTATTACAGATCATTACAATTTGTTTACTCTCATTATGAAAATTTTTATGATATATGTGTACTGTTGTTTATAGAAATTCCCAGAATTAAAGTTCAAGTATGTAGAAGAAGAACAACCAGAGGAATTCTTCATTCCTTATGTGTGGAGTGTCGTTTGTCAAGGAGCATTGTTACATTGGAATGCGGAGAACATAAAATTATTTTCTCCCAATAATGGCGAAGCAACCATCATTGTTTGCTGATACTGAGATGAGGCGTGCATTCTGCTATAAATATTCAAAGCGATAACAGGTTAATATTTGAAACTATAAGTTTGCAATAGAAATATTTACAAAACCAAAAGATGTTTTTTTTTATGGATTAAGATGGAAATTTTAAGAACTAAAATAATAATGAAAATTATATACAGCAGAGTATATATATAATATATGGCATCGAATATATCTACTGCGTGATGAAGTATACCTTTTATAACAAGGATACATCGTCTAAAACGAAACTTTCTTAATCATGTCATTTTCTTGTATAATTTAATACTAATGAAATCGCAAACAAATGAAAAATTGAATTTAATATAATTTTTTCATTCTCATTTTATGGGATAAGAAACTCACAACAGATACTTTATATCTATGAAAATTAGATTTTGTAACTTTTCTGCAATTTTGTGTTTGTGCATAAATGACGTATACCATGTCAAAATAAGTGCAGTTACTGCACGTCGATGGGACTGGTTAAAGTTATTGTAATGTTTTGCATTATAAACGTTGTTACAAGGGACAATGTAATTTTATGTTATTAAAGATATCTACTAATATATGCATGAGAAGTTACAATCTCCACAAATAATATAATTTACAAATGCCCGTATAACTTCGAAACTAAATTTTCTTTTGTAATCTCGTAACTAAATATATATACTAATTGAAAATATTTTTTAATACAAAAATATGAAATTATCGAGGCTTTAGTGAAATTATATCTAGTAGACCAATCAAAGTAGCATGCAATTTCGGTTTTTATCTGCAATATATTTGTAAATAATTATCGAGAAAATTGAGTTTCTACTTGTTTAATTTAAAACATCGCATATTTGTATAGTTGTATTACGCTGTATATGTGCAAATAATTTTTATTTAATATGTACATCAATAAAAACTTTGATATTTATAAATGCCACGTCTCGCTTCTTCAAATACTTGTTTAACGTAATATGGACGTAAATTCACGGGAATAGGACGATATAGGAGAGAATGGAAATAATACAATATTCCATTTTTAACCGGCAGGTCATTTAAAAATCGCACGCAAGAATAGCCAGAATAGCCTATTTAAAAATACTCGAGAGATATAAGTTAATCTTCCTTGAAGTCCTTTTCAAATCAGCTGGAAATTTATCAATTACGGTGACCTGCCGGCTACGTAATGGTCAATTCGCCCATGTCGAATGTACATCTTTATTAAACAAATACAGTTGACGTCTTAATGTTATTTATAATGTCGTTATAGATAGTATTTCATTTTTCCTAGCCTGTGCAGCGTGTATATGCGGCCGCGCGTGATTTTTTGTGTCGTGTACGTGTGTGTATAGTTAATATACTATTGCTAATATACTTCTCATTTTTTGTCTTGAACGATCTTTCAGTTTGCAGAGTTAACAAGATAATTTGACGTTTCTGTGCGTCGCGGTGCAGACGCGCCGAGTAACTCAGTGTGTCACGTTAAAATTAAAGACTCGTTTAAAGTCATAAACATTGCCTTAGCCATACGTCACGTTACGGCTCGAAACGTGTGTGCTTAGCGTACAGATAGTATTTTTTTTCTTTTAATTATTTATTTATTCATAATAATTAAATTCCTTAACTGTAATATACTATACCGTTACTTAATCTTATTAGTTAACACACAATCAATCTGCGATGGGAGGGAATTTAGTCGGCACGTAACGATATTCCGCGTTATGGCCTAACTAATCAGTAGTTGATTATTTCACTCATTACAACTGTCATCGCGCAGTTTTTTTATTGTTAACATCCGATCGTATCGTTACTACGCGCTACTCCTCCACGTACTTTTTCTTCTTTTTTTTTCAGAGAGTGTCGCATACAACGAGAAATAACAACGAGGTCCTGGAGCGATCGCTCGGTATTTTATGAGAAATACGTAATCCGTGTAATACACGCTCTACATGTTTTTTCATGCCTTGGATGCAAGGATGCACTTTTTAGCTTATTCGATTCCAATATTCTCCGGGAATATGGAAAAATGAATCAGTCGGAATATACACAGCAATCTCATTAATGAATTTCCTGTTCTCAATATGGATTCGTTCTACTGAAAACTACTCGGTACATCAATTATAACCGGGGCGCTCTTGTAAAACACACGGACAAAAAGTTCGATCAAGTTACGTTCGCGTGGGAAGGAATTTTGCCGCATTGCCTGAATCGTGCGGCGTGAATCGTCGCAAGACTAACGTCTATCTCTTTTATATTTCTCATTCGACGTTTCGAAAGGAGACGGCGAGCTGAAAAACGAACGATCAAATGAATGGCACGAGGCGTTCGCTCCGCGAAGCGTTATAATTTCTCGATTTACACGCGCGCGTGATCGCGCGTTTATACATGCACGTTTTTCACTGTCGTCGCACCGGGATAGGTGTGTGTGTGTGTGTGTGTGTATATATATATGTGAGATTGTGTATGTGTAAAAGTCGATACGCGTCGGTGGCGGCGGGCGTGTAATATGCGCTGAAGAGAATGCCTCTCGCCTCGTCGTGATAAACGAGAGGAGGTCCTCCCCTCGGAAATTCGGAAGATAAGATTTGACGTGTTAGAGCCCCTCCGACTTATCCGAGCTCCTTCGTTCTTCCCTTAAGAGATCCAAAATATTTCCTCTGACCGTGCGCGTGTGTGTGTGTGTGTGTGTATTCGTGTATGTGTATAAGTGAGACGAAGAAGGGGGAGGAGTATGTATATTTATATACGTAAACATACATACATACGTACACGGGGGCATCTGTGCATATGTATACGTACACGCTCTAGCTGCCTACAAAATACAATGATACATTACAAATTCATATTTTTCCCTCTGTTTCCTTTACTCTTCCCTCTTTACCCCTTTACATCGTCATCATTTGCAAACAGCTTAGATATATTTTATATATATATTTATATATATATTATATAATATCTAGTTGGTTTTTTGTTCTCTGCGCAGTTCCTTCATTTCCCGTTTAATTGAGTGATTAAGTACATCTTTAGAGCGGATGCGCGCACCCGATTAGGTTCACGTTGCGAATCATTTCTCGTTTCATTGATTTCCCGATTTCTCGGTCGAAAGAGACTTTTGGCCTCCCGATATCTCGCTCGGAATAACAAAAGCGTTGTTCGCAAGCGCATGGGCGCTCCCTTATTTCACCGCGTTCGGATTATGAGCATCTTATCACCGCACGTATTTTTTTCTTGCATAACATTAAATCACGTACACGCAGAGGCAGCTTGAGTTTTATGTAACTTAAGCCACATGTTGCTGCTGATTTTGAATTATTTATGTACCAAGATCAAAGATGTTTTTTACATGAGCAAATATTTTCAGGAACGAAGCGAAGCTTCCGAGTGGCGAATCTTTCAAGCGATAAGAATAGAGGAGAGGAGACGATACCAACTTGAGGAACTGTTTCGCGTAAATAAGGGAAGGATGCACCATGCGCGTGCACGATCGTCGGGTAAAGTTACTTTCTGCGAGATACACCCTTTTTCCCACCGATTTTCACGCGCTCTTCTGACTTCGTTACATCGACATCGCGTGATGCACCCGATGGGAGCGCACACGTTGTTTATTTTACGATGTCGCGTGTACGATGATGAAATGAAATAGGAGAATCCCAAGTATCTCCCGAACTGTATAATTCACCGTGCACTTATGCTGCTTATGCTCGAGGATTAAGCATACAAACGCGTGTGTACACATTTACGTAAGCTAATTTAGACACACTCATGAAGGCCAGATCCTTTCTTGACTTCGATCCTCGTAAGAACCTCCATGCGGGGAGGCCGTCGCGAGTGCCTCGGCTGATTTTGTTGATTACCTTCTCACCGTGTTTACGATTGTTATAAAATACGAGATTACGTTACGATAAGATTCGCGTTGCAATGTAATAAAATCGCGTTTAGGAGAAAACACTAGGAAAAGGAAAGACAGTACAAAAGCAAGCGTACACACCGGTATTTTATGTATATAAGTGTATATATATAATATGCGATCTCTGGTGTTATCAGGAACAGATAAACGATCATGTGTCACGTCTCTGTTTGTCTTTATTGATTTATTTTCTTCTTTCCGGTAGTCGTCGAACTCCGCTTTCTCGTTTAGAGCAATCCGAATTCTCGATCGAAGTATATCTGCTTTCGCGCGAGTCGGAGAGATGCGTAAGAGAGGGTGCGTATTGGTAAACCCTCCTCGGGAACGGAGATGGGAAAAAAAAGAAACCTATCCCCCGAGAACGAGAAAGAAACCCTTACGAAGTCGCGACGTTTCGCGATCGCGGACCGCTCGTTGACGAAGCGAAGCTTCCCAAAAAACGTTTCCGACGAATCCCTTATAAAAATGATATGATATGCTCGTTGGAAAAATAAATTGTTCATTATAGTTCCCTATATGAATATAGATATATCCGTACGCGAGTTCTTCGGTACTGATGGTGCCTCCGCATTCATACGATTCGGTATAATTCTAGATTTATGCCAACACAGAGACACACATATACACGAGAATCCGTTCATTATTTCGCGGCGATAACGGATGCGCAGCCGTCGTGTCACCATTTCGATGAAAGAACGAGAGAAAGAGAGAGAGTTTAATGTACCCTACGATGGGATCATTGCACGTGTGTGACGCATTTTCCGACACAGGACCATCGACAGGTATTGTGCGTCGAGGCCCGTGACAGCCCGCCGGACGACAGCGCGTCGCCCGGAAACGACGCCCATAGCGAGAGCGCGTCCGACCCTTAACTCCTAACAGCTGTAAATGTCTAAAATACAACCAGAACTTTTCGCCATAACGCGGTTTCGGGCAGCGATACAAAAGCTAAAACCGCGTTTCGCGCAGCGAGTTTACCGTGCACTCGAGGAAGCTACGGTATCGCGAGAAGTTCCTAATAACAATACAGGGCGGATACCCGTCGACGGCAATACCGCGACGAGAAGAAAACGAAGGGGGGAAAAAAGGAAACGCAGCTTGAGATTCACTGTTAAAGCATACAATACGAATTCAACGTACTACTTGCTTAAAAGGCACGTAAAAGCATCAGTTTTCTCTCTGTGAAAAGAGCGATTGCACGATACGACACGCGTCGGGGAGATTAACAGGAGAAGCACGCTCGATGGCTTTCCCAGCCGCTGCGCATTACTTTAGAGTAATCGTCTACCACTCGAGACGAGACTCTCGCCACGGAATAATGAATGGACGCTGATATATGTATACATATGTAGAGCACGTGCGTGTCGCGAGCGCATAAACCGCGTACCGGTTAACTGCCGTTAATTCGTCAAACGCTTATAGGAAAACTAAGACAACCTCGAACGAGGAGTGAATAATCCACCCTCTAAGCCGATCCTTCATGTGTCAAGTAATTTTAATTAATTAGAAATGAATATTTATACCGGATCAAATTACGTGACGCATGAAGCGTCTGCTCGCGTGCAGATTGTCCCCCTCGCCGAATATTTCATGTTCTCCGAACGTTCACGAACTAACGGCCGGCGGAACCGTCGTTTTTTAACGCGCAGCTTCTGTGTGCGACACGCTTATACACGGATATGGTGCTGTACCGATTATCTTAAATGTTGAAGCACTAGCATGAAATGCGTGGTAATGTCCTCACTCATCTTCTGCAAATCGATCAGGAAGGAACATCGTGCAAAGAAAGAAAATGATCAAAGGCGTAACGACTTAAAAACTAAACATGTTAAAATTGGGCAAGCATCGTATGGCCCAGGCTCAGCCCGATTCACGTGCTACACCGAAGCGAATAGCTTTCAGCATATCTTCGTATCGCGAGCGCTTTTGATCAAAATACGAAAGACACAATTATATTGCGAAAGATTTACATTCATGAGATCAAATGGACCTTAGATAAGAAAGTTTAGTCGAGAAGACGAGGAAGAATAGAGTCAGCTCAGCACTGTGTTTCGCATTTAAAACTACGCTACCGGGCCGTCCTGCCTACAGTAAGAATAATAGAAATAATAATAATGATAAACAACTTTCGATAAAATGGCTGGATATTGCCGCAGCGATTAGTCATAATAAAATAGCGATAACCGTATATAGATTAAAAAGAAGGAAAGATAGTTAGGAGTATAAAAAAAAAGTTCCCTTGTCCTACTACTACCAATGATGAGTCAAGAATATAAATTAAGAACTGCCGTAAATATTCCCGTCGGAAATATTCCCGGCGGGACTTTAAGTATCTCTTGCGTGTATCTCCGATTCTACCAAACATCAACGACGTGTGTTCGTAGGTAGAAAGAGTTTCAACTATATTCGATAAAGCGTCCCGCACTCTAGATTTTTCCTGACGCTTAAGACGAGTACTAACTGAATGCCGTTTTATATCGTTACCTCATCGATTATATCGACGTCATCTACGAGAGAGGATGAGGGGGGACGGATAATACGATAACGCTCTCGCGCAGTAAAGGGGAATAATAATCGTTTAGAGAATCGATCGAGCGATGGAGCGGCTTAAAACGTTAAATCTTATTACTCTATATATTCTGGAGATTCGAAAGCGTAATAAATATTCTAATCCCTTAACGACGCGTCCGTGATATCTGATGCACGAGGAGAGAACTTCGCAAAATCAATCTTTCGGACGCAAGTCGCGTTCGACGAGAGACATCCGTACACGATAATCCGAAACTCTTTACTCCCGTAGATTAAATTCGCAAAGTCGCCGATAGCTGCGCGAGAGATCTTCAACGTGAAATACTCCCGAGACGTGCTCGAGACAAGCATCACGCGGGCGCGCGCGGCGAGAAGAAACGATATATGGAAAAATTTTGCGGGAAGTGGCACGCGGCCAGTACTCCTCTTAGTACGCGAAGAAAGAGGGATGTGTGAATGCTCAGTGTAAAGATAATAGGGTGATTTAAACGTCACGATGATCCCATTCCAGATCGTGCGGCGAGTTGTGACGGCGGTGTCGGCCGTTGCTGAGGTCGCAATCGTTCTCGCAGTCGGAGCTGTCAAGGTCATCGTCCCGGAACGAGGCGTCCTCGGAATCAGAGCTGCCGGAGTCGTCCACATCCTCGTCCCGCTGGCTCTGGTGATGCTGGTCGTGTTCCGTCAACCTGTCCATCGGATTCACGGTGATGGCGAGGCCCGAATCGTCCCAGGCCATCTCCGTCTCGGCAGCGAGCTCGTCACCGGCGGATCGTCGTCGTTTGGCCGCCCCACGTACCCGCGCAGCGCCCACCACTGCCATCAGCAGCAGGAAGCCGATGCAAGCGGCAGCGACGATGGTTACGGCATGGCTGCCGCCGGTGCCACTGACGGTTCTGCTGCCTTCATGAAGCGCGGCTGTAGCGTATTCCTCCGTTAGATCGGCATGGTGCGGCGAGAGCTGTGCGTGACCCGGTGCCGGCTCGATGATTCTGGCGATGGGCGGTTCTCCGGACGTCGTGTGCGGCAGAACGGTCGTCTTCTCCTTAGGATGAATCACAGCAAGCGTTTGCACGTATTCGTTGCTGGCGAAGCGGCCACTCAGCTCGGAACAGGTGAGTTTGAAGACGCGATCAAGGTAATAAGCCGGCTTGCGGTTCGTGTACATGATGAGACGGATGAGTTGCTGATAGTTGTAGGGCGAGTCCGCGCCAGAGAGAACGACGCCGTCTCGGTCAACACGAGCGGAGATGTCGTGGAATGCGAGCAAGGCGTCACCGGGTAATCCCAAGCTCTCGTGATCGGGGTTAAGGCTCGGATAAACACTGACGGCGCAGGCGTCCAATCGGGCGGCTGATCCGGCGGTGACGCGCGCGTCGGGGAACACTCGTACTCCCAACCGGAAATCAGCGTATTCTCGAGCCACGTAACCGGTGCCGTTGACGGTGATGCCCGGTCGCGGAGGCGGTAGCACGGTGACGTAGGACTGCACGGTCGGTACCGGTAGAGGCGTGTTCTCGCTACCTTCGCAGACGATCGTTGTGTCGAGACGGAAGTTACGGCGACCGGGCGTCGGGAAACGTCGAGTATTGGAGTAGCCGATACGACGCAAAAGAGTCTCAACGTTCGTGCGGTTGTCGCCATCGATGCGCACTTCAGTCATGTCAGAATTGGTCAGCAGTTGAGTACCCGGTTGCAACAAGTCCATCGGTGGCACGTGAATGCCCTCTTGGCAGCGTCGCAGGCACGATAGTACTTCTGGTTTCTCGTTTCGGCCGACTAGGACGGACAGGCCGGCGAGATAGCCACGGAAATGGTGTTTGGTCTTATTCTCGGAGCCCTGCCAGCACGCCCCGACCACAAGGGTGGTATTGACACCCTTGGCCGGGTGCAAAGGCCAATCGTCGATGACTTCGGGGTTCTTCTCGTCGGCGCGCCACTCCTCGCCGTCCACGTACAGGTTGACGCGCGGGAAGTCTACCTGGATCGCGTAATGATGCCACTTATCGTCGCATACCTGGCCGAGCTTCCAACGCCATTCGGCGGCACGGAAGATGTTGGGATCGCCTTCGGAGAAGTCGCGTCGCAGCAGCAAAATCAATCTGCAGTTCCTTATGAACAAGGCGTAATGGTGTCTATTCATCTCTGTAATTGAAACGGTACGGCGTTAGTTGCGCCTTTCGTGACGTCGCTGCGCGTAATAAAGTGCAGAGACGCGCGACGGCATTAAGGAGAGATTTAACGCGAAAGGGTAGAGCCGGAGTAGCAGGACGAGAGAGAGAGAACGTTTATAACCGAGGATTACACGTCGCCCATGGAGACCGGTCGGTATTTAGAAAGATTTGTATTTCAGACCGGGTAGATAGGTAGGATATTTGAGTTGAACTCTTCGCGAGGGCAAGTGAGCGTACAAGCGCGAGCGACGACCTATATAAACGTGCACGACCTGATTTCTTGCCAAAATTCATTCCGCGCAAGGATTAAGCCGCTTTGTTCGAAACTTCACGATAATACCCCGGCGTTTCCGCAGAGTGAACGTGTATATTTTAACGCTTGAGCGCGTGCACCGGCGGCGCGTAATGTATTCTGCTAGATCGACGAACATCGCTTGACATTGGAACGACCGGTGAGCTTATCAGCTGTCTAAAATGATTATTGTCTCTTCCAGGTATAAAGGAAAATGAAAATTATAAAGTTTATAGCCCATTTCATTGTTTTCCCGCTATAAAGCCAATCAGAGGATAATAGTGAGCGTGATAAATATGGAACATAACGTTAGAGTTAATCTTTATGATATTCGACACTAAAAAATTGAAAATTTAATATCAAGCAAATTCTTTGTACAATTATTTTCTTTGTCAACAAATTCTTGTTGCTCTTATCGATGGGCATCTTCTGTTTATAAGCAGAAGATGCTTATATCGATAAGAATAACAAAAACAAAATATTAAATGAATACGAAACAATCTGATAAAATAACGTTGAAAAATAATATTGTAATGTAAAGTGATAAATTGTTTTTAATGTTAAAATATCGTGACGCCGCTAAAACATTGAGTTTCAACGTTACGTGAAAACTTACTGTGATCGTCGGCAGCGCACAAAATGTGCTCCTTGACATGCGGATCCTGTCGCGGGCGTGGTCGGTGCTTGACCCAGACGCCGATGGTGAACTTCTGCGCCAGACTATGCTCCAGCACGTCGTTCGGCACAATCGCGGCTGAATCGACGCCGTCAAACTCGAAGATCTCGTCAGCTTCTCTACCTTCATCTCTGGAAAGAGTAGCCGTCCAGGAGGTTGTGGGCCCGGGGGTAGGCAGCAGGTCCACGCTGTCGCGCGAGGCACCGCACAGTTTCCGCTGGCTGCGAACCCCGTAAGTATCGCGATCGCAACCCTTGCCGATGTGGTCGGTGGCCAAAGTCAGGGTGGCGCGCACGTTGCGCAGGATGCAGGGGGCATCGCAGAGGTCAAGCCGCGCCGAGGGAAGCAGAGGCTGCGACCCGACGCCGGCGGCGTAATCTACTCTCTCGGGAATGCCTCGCCATCCAGGAGCGCACACGCGATTCACCTTGACCGTCACCATCGCCGGCGCCGACTGTTTCATGCCGCAGTCATAAGCGACCACGCTAAGTATATAGTTGTGCGAGCGTTCGTAGTCCAGGGGCTCGGTGTTGCGGATGGCACCCTCGTTGTCGATGATGAACGGCTGATCGGCGGTGAGGATCTCGTACTTGCAGACATCGCCGAATTTCGGCGTACAGTCACGATCGGACGCCTCGACGCGGACCACCTCCTCGTAGAGGCGACCCTCGTCCACGGTGCTAACATAGGCCGGTTGGAGGAACTGCGGCGCGTACTCGTTGACGTCAACCACAGTAATATGAACCGTGGCGCTGAAATAAGATTGAAGTGTGCACGTTCAGCTCAAGGTCTCTCTACTCTCCTACGGAGATAACGGACGTGTCGTAGAAACGTGCGGATATGCGATATGACGAATAGTCTAGAATGCCTAGATTCTTCGAATTCCTACGTACCTACATATATCTCTCCGTTTGTACACTCGCAGTTTATATCAATATATTTTCACGGTTATATTTTGTCGGAAATCTGTGCAATTTTTCGATAAGCTTCAGTTAGAATAAAAAAAATCGGAATTACGCAGATGCGCCATGCCGTAACGCGAAATGTAAAAATGTTTACTTCCAGCTACCAGAAAGATTATTTCGACTATTCCCAGAACGGATTACAACCGTAGAATTTCCATTATAATCTCCATGATGAATTTAAAAGAGCTTATTTCCCAAGTTATAAAGGTTACTTTAATAACTTTCGCATCAAGATAATTAGCTATTTCACGCTGCCATAGATACGCTTACCTTGGTAATGGATTTAATTGTAATGTTTTTTCGAATTAGCGATAATTTATACACGCAAAGTGGCGCACAGTGTAGGAAACTTTAATATTTCCGCGTTGTCACAACGGAGGAATGCATTTTATGCCGTAAACCCTTTGGGAAGGGATTTAAAAGAATTACAGTCAAGCAAATACTGTCGATATACTTAATATAAAACATTTATGTGACAGTGTCCGCTCGGAGCAATATCGGAAATTTAATACGCGGCGTACAACGGAAAAGTCAATAATGCGATACCGCAGAGACCGTACGTGCGAGAGAAAAGGATTGAATTTCGACTCGGAATTGTTTCGTTACCGAAAACACACGCATTCAAACAGCGACCCGTTCGAGTTACGCACTCAGAATCTATTTACGTTTGAAATTTTAGACACGGCAAAATCAATGCGCCGAAAATCCGCCAAACGCGTCGCGCAATAATAATAAATAATCGGGGCAAACCCCGCTCGCACGCGTCACATTGGCCTGCCTCGACTCTTCCATATTAATGTCATAATAACGTGTCGGACGCATGTATATACATTCGATATCCTAATTAGAAATTACGACGATGTATTATCGATGGTTTGAGGCACGCGATATCAATCGATCGCGTAATTCGTTCGACCATCGCGCTGCAGCAAAATTTGTAACATCGTTTGCCGCTTTGTATGAAAAATTCACCGCCAAATCTTTTATATATAAAAGCATCGTATGTTGTGCACGTATATACGAGATGTTTCACTATTGATCTGCCATTCGTTGGCGGCGATTCGGCGAAGTGAGACAGATTCCGAGCCGGAAACAGTACGAACATCGCGCGTTAGTTTTTCACAGTAAATTAACCCTTGCAGTTGTTTTCCTGTTTACCTTAATTTTAACCAAATACTGCCAAATTTACCGCATTTGTTACCTAATTGTTACCGACTTTATGTTCTTGACACGCGAAATTGAACATTTTATAAATTGACTGTTTTTACAATCGTGATTTAAATTGTATACTCGCGCAATATAAATACGAAATCATTTGTACGCGCGCGCGATTATAAATATGAATTTTTGCGATTCTCTAACAAAAGCCAAAGTCGCGTGTTTCATCAACGTCTCTCTTCCTCTACTGTCATAACTCTTTGTCTTTCCCCCTCGGGTCTACAATACATTTTATTAGCTGTCGCGATCGCGAGCGTAAAAGTTTCATTCCAAGGGACGTGTATAACATTTATCGAGGCGAAAGATCGGGAGAGCAAACGCGAACGGACGCGAGGGAATAGTCAGCAGTTATCGTTTCAGACGGGCGTGAAATCGCACAACCTCGTAATGAGAAAATTTGTGCACTCTGACTGGGAGTTATTTCCTCATTTGGCTGACACACCGTTGTGACTATGGCGTCGTGCGCGACGCGCCAGCCGAAAAAATTGGCATTGTGCTGGCGCGACGTGCGATCCAATGACCCATATTTGCGCGAAATGACTTATCACGGATTTTAACTACAGATAAATACACGGTAAGGCGATATATTTCCGATATGACGTCATAAAACACGCTTCGTTTTAGATACCGGAGCGCATAATGATATAATCTGCGACGATAACGTGAATGGACGCGTGTAATTTAGGCTTACGTTATTGGACGCACATAAAGTTTAAATTACGAATGTAACGGACGTAAACATATAAAATGGAATGGTTGATTTCTTGACTGTAACAAACATATCATATTTCTGTTTCCCTTGCTACGATAAATGTAACAAATATAATAAATTTCGTACAAGTATTTTCTGTTGTGCAACGTGCCCGCTAATTAATGTTTTTTTTTTTAATTAAAATATACCCGGAATGTAGTACGATAAATTTCCAGGAAGTAAAAAGTTGAGCTATTTTAATAACATCCATAGACTCCATAGATGTATATCATAGCCTTTGTTATCTAAATGTTTTTAACAAAAGTTTACTTCCAGTTATCTAAGTATGCAGGCAGAAAAAAGATAACTACGATGTATGAAGAAAAGTCTGACGAGGTGGAAGTGTACATTTCTACTTAGCTGTTATCTGAGCGCCGAGAGCATCATACGATAGCAAACTTTTTTCACAGCTAAAGCAGTCGCGTGTTGAAGCGGCCGGGCCCGACTCTCGCAATTATAAACTTAGGTATAGTTCTTCCGTATCGTCCATTCCGCTCTACTTTCGTCAAGTTTACTTTATCTCGAGGTGGAGTTTCCACGAATGAACGCGCGTTACGGATTCGCGCCGCTATATACATTTATAACAAGAGGAATGAAAATTTCGCGCGACCGCTCGAGCAAAGTGCGAGGATTGTAACCCCGTGTAAAATGCAGACGTGCATGTAAAAAACGTACTTTTCTGATTGCGCTCCGTTGCAGCCGACCGCGGCGATGTCGAACTTGTAATTACGGCGTTTTTCGCAGTTCAGGACCCGGAACGCCCGCAGCTCGGCCATCCCCTTCTCCTTCAGGACGATCTCGAACGGCGCCTCGCCGTGGTGCTTGTTCGCGATGCGGAAGGAGCAAACTTTCGTTCCCAGGGCGCGAATCTGCGGCGTGACCTCGACCAGAGTTTCATTCTCCTTGACCAGGCCGTGATATCCGCTCTCGAGGCTCTCCAGATCCAGTCGTGGAGCTGCGGAAACACGTGTATGCGATTGATCAGCCACCGCCGACGTCACCTCGTTTGCTGCGGAGGCGAAAAAGGACCGCCTCCTCAGTTTCCGGTTACGCTATTTCTAACGGGGGAGTCGCTAGAGTAACCGAAGCTCCTCGCGTTACTCGTCGGGAACCTTCGATTCGTTTTTCAAACCGTTTTTTTTTTCCCCCGGAGAAGATGAATAGCCCGATTTCGCCAACTCTATCTTTCGAAACGAGCGGCATCCGGACTATCCGCAGTGAGAATCTACGGTCCCTCGTTAAACACGTTAACGGGGATTCGAAAAAATCGGCATTAAGGTCAATTCGCGCATGAATTTACATAGTGGTATAAGCGTATCACCAATAAAACGCTCGGCACACACTGCTATATTGTTCTGTGATGATCCTGTTGGACGTTTTGATAGAGACGCTCTCGCGCTGTGTGTTTACCGCCGTTATGTAAATTCGCGCGCGCTTCAGTGATGCAGATTCTGAAATCACTGCCATTTTTAACGAAGCGTTAAAAATTAATGGACGAATTCAGCGTCGGTTGGGAAAATTCAGTTAACGTGCGTTCGAGAAAAGTCGGTCGGTAAAATTCACCTTTACCTCCTCCTTCGCCTCCTTCTCTTTCGCCTCCCCTCTCCCATCCGCATGTAACAAGCGAACTTTTTAATTAAGCACTGAAAAATATTTGGCGCGGGTTACGCGGTTTTAATCATAGAGAGAAAAAGGATTCGAAATTTGGTAAAAAAATGGGTTAAGTGAAATTAAAAGAGGCAGCAGCTCGTTAACTCCGTCGTCAACTTCTTCAACATACGGATAATGAGAAAAGCGTTAAACAACTGTATAGCGTAAGGAGAAACGGAGCGTTCGTTCTCGTTTATGTCCGCAACAGTGGCTCATAATTATGCTGTTAATTGCTAACACTGGCATTTTGAGCCGGTAGTCAACAACTAATATCCTCCACGTAAGTTTCTCGACACTGGTGTGACCCAGAATCACCAGATTACATTTGACGGACAGTTTCTGCGACCAGTTGCGAGTGAATTTTTCCTTGACGGAGATTTGACAGAGTTTCTTCGAGTTTAAGCAAGTTTAAGTTAAAATAAAGCAAATATTTTAGAAACGATCAATAATACTTTATCTCTAAATCTAGATTTTTATATGTCGTTTGATGTGAAGCTATCTTTAACAAAAATTTAAAAGATAAAATCTGATTAATTTTTAAATGTTGAAGTGAGACAATTTATTCTCTTTTATACAGCGAAGTGTCAATCTCGATTTTAGTTTTATCAAGAAGTTTATTTACAAAATATTAGACGCGTGCGTGATATGAGACACCTCGTTAAAAATATTCCGAAAATACTGTGACGATGATTGCACTAAAAATTTCAGTGTGAAAATTTAATTTAATGAAATTCGCTATGCTAAACTGGCGATTCATTTAACATCAGATTTCCATATATTTTCGAGATATAACTTTTCGTGTATATTTTAAGCCGAATAATTATTTATAGGCAGTATCTTTCGATCGCGGAAGTCAATTATGAAACATACGCATATGTTTCTCGATTATCTCGCAATTATCATTAAGCGGCGTCGGACGCGTCAAAGCTGACATTTTCCTTTATAAAAACACGCCTACGAAATAAAATCACGTATACCTAAGTATACCGTAGAATCCTACAATTACATTTTGCTAATAAAAACACGTACGAGAAGTTTGTACTATCAACACACAAGAATTTGTGCGCCAAGAATGACGTGAGAAATATCTACACGCGGTTTCTAGCAATAAAATCGACTATTATATAGATAAACTGGATAAACAAATGCACAAAAAGGATTGTTTGTAATAAAAACTCTTGATACTCGTCGCAGAAACTATAAGACATATTTCAAATACACTTTTCTCATTTAAACTACCAGATCTACCGCGTGAATAGAGATTGTCATAACGAATGAACATCGAACAGGAAAAGAGGATCTCGCGCTGCGGATGATATCGCTTAATTAACGCCCCGTCTCCCGTGGCAGTGGCAAAAGCTCAATCATCTCTCGTTAGAATATTCGGCGCAATCGGCGGGACATCTAATTTCATCGGCCGATAATTACAGGCCCGCTGATCGTTAATTAACTGCTCGTGTGCGAAATATACTTTGACGTGCGCGGCGTATTATCATGTCGGGGCATCGGGGCCGACGACGACGACGCTAGAATACATTCAATTATCGCGACATGCGAACCTCGCAATGTGGGCCACGATATCTGTATAGCCGCGGAGAAAGTATAATTCAAATATTGTCAATCGCAGCATTTGCAGCGTCGCGTCGTCGTCGTCACGTATCTCGTCCACGGAGGCGGCCCTTCTAATCTTAGCGGGGCGGGTGATTAGGGATAATTAACGATCCGCCGCCACGCGGGATGCATCCAAATATTTTTAAACCTGCCCGTAACACGATCCCTCTCTCCCTTCTTCTCTCTTTCTCGGGAGATGCGACGGGAATATTAAATTCACATCACTTTAACTCCGTCAGTCTTCGCTCGAAATCAGTCTAATTTTACCCCGGGACTTCTCTTTCTCTCTCTCTGTCTCTCTGTCTCGAATGTGATTCACACCTAGTTCGTTATTCCGACAAGCATGACTAATACCGTCATTCGGTGAACGATGGTAATCGAGCCCCGGCTGATCGCTGGAGGGGTGCGAGCCCCACTCGCGCGCGAAAAGTGCGTTTAATTAAACCGGATGGAGTTGCGTAAAACGTAAGGTTTCCGAAATATAGGCGCGAGACGCGCGCTATTTAGCGCGCCGAGTGAGAAGTCGGCGAATAAACAAGGTAGAACCGATGCATAAATAAAGTTTAACGACGTTGGCGACGTAAATACAAAATATAGAGAAACTTGTAAATTGCTGCTAAAGAAACGTACGGAGCGCAACGTCAGGCAACAACGTGTTGTCGCGCGTATACCGCGGTATAAAAAGACGGATCGATCATTATTTTTCTCAGGTATCATTATCGATTCGTTTACCGTCGCGCGTCTTTTATCGCCCCATTCATACTTTTGTTTACATCAAGTTCAGGTCCAGGATAGCGTAAAAAAAAGAAACTGCAGTCGATCGCGCAGATCAGATGCGACGCGAGAGAAGAGAGCCGTATTTAACGCGGACGAAAAAAGTGACGCGACGCGGCGTCGTCCCGTTGTGCCCCTCTTTTCAGCGGCGGGCGACCTCGTGCCGCATCGAAACGTATTTTTCAATGATTTTATTGTCGCTCGTACGAACGGGCGAAATGAATTTCACCGGGATTTTGCATAAAACGGTTATTCCCGTCGTCCCGCGAATTTGGGCGCGTTAACGCGGCAACGCGCGTCGGCTAAAATCCCGAATTTCTCTCACGGCGCGACGTCGCGTAGAATCAACCGGTACGTCAATTATCCCGGACTCCGGACGGCGACGAAAGATCAGAACGAATTCGTCGCGGCGCGGCGAATCGATTTCAGACCTTTTCGAGACGCGAAAGGTCTCGGGGAAAGCAGAGGATTTTACTCCGAACTTTTCCAGCGTCCCGACACCTTTTTCGTTACGTCACGCGAAGACCCCCGTGAGAGCCGTCGGGGGATATCAACAATCGAGCGCGGTCGGGCCAAATGGTGCGTTTGGAGGGCCGTCGGCGGTCTCTTAATCTCTTAACGGATTCCCCCGCATTTTTCCGTTCTTCCGTTGCCCGTTTTCTCGCAGGTGAGAGAGAAATCGCGCGACGGCGGAGGGTTAACAGCCGCCTTTCTTTCCTCGCCCGTTTCGCGCCGCGGCGGTGGCGGCGGAGGTGGCGGCGGCGGTGACGGCGGCATATCGACCGGGTGGGCGCAGTGCAACGTTCAACTCGTCGTACCGTGGCGTGTAATACAACGAGAGACGGGGCACAGGCACGCACACGGTCAATGGGTTCGCCGTAGCACAGCCTCGACGGGCCGCAGGTGCTGTTATCGCCCGTCGCACCTGCGTGCCGCGCCGCGCCGCGCCGCGAGGCGCCCCAACGTCGTCTCCGACGGCGTCGAGATTCGGGAGAAAACACGCGCGCGTACGCGATCGCGACGGCGGCGATGCCGGATGCGCTCGCGGGACCAGGTAGACGGGTAACGAATGTAGGACACGACGCGGCGACGGCAGCGGTGGCGGCGAGACCAGGCGAACGCCGGGAGAAAGGGAGAATTGGGAAAAGAGAACCGAGAGTCACCTCCATGATCGAAGAAGCTCGAAGGTGTCGACTCGAAGGCCGCGGCGATGTTCGCGTGGGTGAGCCCGACGCACAGGGCCAGCAGCCCGCAGAGCAGCGCGCCCGTCGTCGCCTGCGGCAGCAGCATATTTCCTCCGCGCCTCCTCGTTCTCGTTTTCCTCCTCGTCGTCGACGTCGTCGTCACGGGATCGTGTTGCCTGGCCGCGCGCGGCGTGGCTTACGAGGCACCCACCGTACTACGCCGACTTCAAACGCGCCTCTCTCGCACTCTCCCCGAGTCCTCGACTCTCTCTCGGCGGATCGTAACTCGCAACGTCTCTCACTCGCGCGCGCACTTCGGAGTACACTTCGCTTTTTAAAGGAGCATCGCCGACTGACTGCACGGGACACGGACGGACTCTGTCGCGCGCGCGCTCGCTCACTCGCGGACGGCACACCGCACACACAATCGCGGAGTCAATATTTGAGCGGAATATCGATTCGCCGGAGTCGGGAGAGAGAAAGAGAGAGAGAGAGGAGAGCCAGTGCCGATTCTCGCCGCGCTGCCCCGGGGCGGCGCTGCCGCCGTCGGCGCGCGACACCTCAAGCCCCGTTCACACGAGATCTCTCCGACGGAACGCGAGCGTTCTGCGCACTGCGCAGCTTCCGAGACCCGTGCGATTTATCAAACCTTCCGAATCAACCGGTATTGTCTTTAATGAAGTATCGCGAAAAGTAGCGTAAAAGTCGCGAGTGCTGTAAAAAATTGATGGGCTTTATTTACAAATTTTCAGCCACCATCTTTGAAATGCGTTACACACCTCGCGTTACATGGTTTACAAAGTTATTAAGTCAATTAAGTAATGGGTGTTCATGCGCGTTTAATAAAAACTTTGATGGCAACACGTTCGTGTTTATTGTTAACAATTTATTACGCAGATATAAATGTACGTATTGTATTACAAAAATATAACAGATGATTTATACATGTAATTACCCTTCTTACCAATTTCTTATCGAGTCGCGTTATTTAATATACAAAAACATTCCATTACAATGACTTTTGGTTGTCTCAAACGCTTTCCATTATTCACTCTAGAGCTTATTTCTAGGTTCATCATTTCCGAGCGTTATCTTCGAAATTTTTCCAGGTACCGGGAACACCACGCTATTATCTTCACCATTGTCAGTGAAAATTATGTTGAATCTCGTGTCAAGAAATTCCATTCTATTCTTTACCGGGGTTATCCTCGCTAATTCATCCATGGTGATCTCCGACTTGTCGATCACCTGTTTCTCCAGCAAGCTAACTTCCTTCGGGTACATCGTGTCTCCAGGTAAGACGTGCACAACGCCATCCTTCATGAGCATGCGCACCTGAAAATATATTTATTGCGACAACGAGATGATATACGTTCTTGCGATTATTCGTGATTTATATATTATATATTAATGGAATACTATTTAACTTACGTACCGGCAAATAGAACTGCATGCCTTCTCTATCGCGTTCCACGGCGATGTCCAGGAGATCGTCGATATTTTTAATCTTGGTCAACCTGGCGATCTCGCACTGTTGCGGCGGTGGAAACGTGATGCCCGTTGAGCAAAGCCTTTCCGGGGTGTCCCACTAAATTCGATTTCCAGTGAATTAGTTCTCACGGGAGGTGCGCGCGCTATCGCGACCCATTGTTCAAAATATCTCACTTTCAGATCCTCCATTTCCACGGCTTCGTATTCGGCGTGCGGCACGTACGGCATGCAAGTCAAGTAGAAGGCGGTGTCGTACCGTTTGTCGTACGTGGTCGTGGGTGTCAACCAATTCCTCCATTCGTGCAGCGCCCATAAATCCGGATGGCACTCCAGTTTCCGGCAGAGATTGAAGAATTCCGTCGCGTCGTTGTGGACCTTGGTCCGCCACGTTTGCAGCTCGTCCTCGGGAACTGAAAGTTTACCCGACGAATGTTAATATTCGCGACAAACTGACTAATTAGATTTCCCTCGATTTACTTACTCGACACGTGCTCGGCCCAGCCGGCGGGAGCACCGCTGTCTCGGTTGCGTCTGCAGATCAGGATTCCGCACTCCTCGAAGGTCTCGCGAATCGCCGTGATTCGCAGCGAGACCTCTCTGAGCAGCTCGTTCTCCCTCGAACGAAAGATCTGCGGTCGCGACGGGGTCCTCGCCGTCCTCGGCACCAGAGACACGAGCCTATCGTTGTCCAGGCCGAAGGTAGCGAAGTACTCGCGCCATTTCAGATTGGCGTCGGCTGGGTCCACCGTGCCGCCCGGGAAGACGTACAATCCCGGCATGAAGCTCGACTTCTGATGACGCTTCAGACATAGCAGCTGGTAATTGTGCTGGAAATCATATGTCGCCTGTAGCCTCGTCTAATCCCGAGCGAGAACGCCTCTCGACAGATATGTCGATAGACGTTAATTAAACGAGCCGCGTGTACACGTCGCGCCTTACAAAAATCGATACGATCGTAGAGAAAAGGCTTTAAAAAAGTGCGTTGTCGTTAGTGCTGTGTCAGCAAGTCGGATAGTCAAGTTCTTTCATCATTCTCGTTCTACGTCACGGAGATGGAGTCGCGAGGTAGAGCGAGAAAACGCCGATCGAGTCTTCGTCAGGCGTACTAAAACGCATACGGTTTGCGTATAATTTATATGTACTTACGACTGCAGGAGACACCGCGCGACTGTACGTCTGCCCGTGGCGTGCTGCTAATATCAAACTCGCTGCGTCCTGCCAAGCCTTCATCCTCTCGTGATTTAATTCTGCCGCACGCGAGGTCGAATCACCGCGGATCCACTGGCGAAAATCTAATGAGAAAATCCTACTGCCGAATATCGTTATCGAATTAGACCGCGAACGTCGTCACGATAAATTACACCACGCCACGATAATAAAATTCAGTTTTAAATCGCGAACTCGGCCCATTTAGCGACGAAAGAACCGAAGGAAGAACCTCAATGTTGTCTTGTTTAAACGATCTTTTTATTACGTTTATATTGTGTTTGTATATGGCATTTCCTAATTTTATTTTCTTAATTTTATTACCGTTTATAATTATCGTTGTACACTATTGTATGCCATGTTCTCGCGAGTTGTACCAGCCACTCTGTCACTCTTATCTATCGTTATTGAGTAACAAACCAATATGACTGCAACACTGCAGCTTTGCTTATCATTTTTCCTAATTATTTTCTTAATTTTATTACTATTTATATTTATCGTCCTACACTACACAGACTACACTTCTCCGTTCGCCTTTCGCACTTAATAAGTTCCCTACACTCCACAGTGTGATTGTCGGGTCGATTTGGGTCGGTGGGGGAAATCGAGTTTATTACTTTATTTGCATTTCACGACACAATAAACACAATTCCCAATCCCAATCGCGCCGAGGATCTCCGGATGGAGTATGGAGTTCCGGGCACGTAGGCGGTAGGCTACGTTTTCCCTTGCTTGCCGTCCGGCTTCCCCGTCGCCGCGATCATCAGCTCGTACAGCTGGCACACCTGTTCGTCCCGCAGCTTTACGAGCTCCTCCTCCTTCAGATATTGCCCGAGCGGCCGTCCCGTATGCGGGCCCCTCAGCCCGAGCTGCTCAGCGAGGGACACCGCGTAATTCTACGGAGAAGGGAAATCGCTAATCGCAACGTCACCGTCACCGTCGCGTCGGGGCCTCGCTCGTGCGAACATAACCTCGCGTCGCGCGCTCGCACGACGGCGACGGTCGGCGCGCCTCTAGTCAGTCTAGGTTACTTACGGTCCACTCGTGGAGGAAGACGATCGCCTCGCTCTCCACGCAGTTTTTATGTCTCCGGAACTCGTCGCGGACGTAACCGTCGCCCAGGGGCCGGACCTCGGCCGGCAGGCCGCGATGTAACCTCAAAATCGTCTTGTACAACATCCTGACGCGCTGCACGTGCGTCCGGGAGGCCATGACGCGCGTTAACACGCGCTTGCGGACACGGCGCGGTTATAATGGTTATATTCGTCGCTTTTCATCGATCCCGCTTTTATTCTATTGTTAATCGTTCGGCCTAACCTCGCTAATTGTCGCGAATCTCGGCTCTCGGCGCGCCGTATCGATCCCCGACGCTGGCCTGCGGCGCGATTTTTTCGAGGAAATTTTGGCATCCCGTCGGCGAAAACGCCTGGGTGAAAATCGACCTCGACCGTCGGCCGTCGGCCAAGTCAATTCTGGCAGACACTGTCCGCCGACGTGATATTTTAATGAGTCAGCCGTAGACCTCGCGGATTCTCGTGTATTATTTGTAATAACTTAAGCCGGCTTATAAACGAGATTGAACATTGAACTCGTTATTACTATTGAGAGAGCAAAGCCGAATGTTTATCAGTATTTCAGTGACAGACAAGAGCCATGCGTGCATTTATTGAAAAAATCTTCCCTTCTTTCACATCATATTCTTTCGTATTCTTTATTTATATTTGATTAGCAATTTAACTTATTTTTTACAAAAAAAATAAGCATGAGCGAAAAATGCATATACATATATTATTCTTACTTATGAATATCTACAGGTCCTTACAAATAGATTTAAGTACTTAAAAAACGATTATACAGGACGAAAATTGGACAATATTAATAGCACAATTGTTGAAGACTGTCTTAATTTATGCAAATTGAGCAACCAGGTCCAATCCAAGATAATGCAAATCGTTTTCCGCACCCGATTAGAATATCGCCGAAACTTAATTGGCGTGTCGCTTGTGGTGTTTCCACGCTCTTGCTCAGACTAGTTATCCTCGGGAGATCTGGCGTCTTGAATTTCCTATAAATTATAAATTGAGTATAAATAAGAAATTTACATAAAATGTTCAGTAATAAGGAATAAAATTTTAGGTAGAGTAAGAAAAAAAATGAGTTTTGAAAGTCAAACGCAATTAGCTATGCGTGAGTTAACATTTAAGTTACTTAACATTTGATAACAATTCAACACGATGTTAAATCGCGCGTTTCGGCTCGACTACTTTGAACTATCTTTAACGAAACCAGTAACGGGTAAATTAAATAATCTCACGCTCTTTGACGAGCATTAGGTGAGCACCTCAAGATTAAATGGATAAAGACAATGTAATCTTCACGAGAAAATACTAGTAAAATTTTGCTAATGTTTATAATCTGCAATGATTGAAGCAAAAATAAAAGTTGGGTCTACCAACAAAGAGAAGTAAAGTCAATTCATCAAAATCAGTCCAGAGAACATGAGAATGACAAATTGTTTATAATTGCTAAGTTGAATTGTTAATTAAATGTTAAATAATGTTAACTCACGCTTGGCTAACGGCGTTTAACTCACAAACCTCACTTTTTTCTTTATTACATGTTAATTTTAATGTTGTTATTAATATCGGAAATCTTTAGTTAAATTATTTATTTATTTAAATTGTATATAAATTGTTAAATTTTCGCTCCATTCTGCTCGTAGGCTTTTCATATTGAATTGCAAAAGTTGTGTGACAATACGAATAGAGACGTTCCGCCAGTTTGATATAAACTAACATCTAAAATTTTTCCGTAGAAAAAGACGAAGATTCCATTACGTGGGACTTTCCGTAAACCGAATTTAAATCTTTGTAATGATTTCCAGCGTCGTAAATGCAACTTTGAGATGCGGCCCAAGATTCTTTGATACAGTCTTCCAAAAAGGTGGATCGAGAATCGCGCGATAAGATAAAACTTTTGAGATATGCAAACAGTTTCTCACCCACCCGATTCCTTCTTTCTCCGTACTTGGACCAGAATGTGACCTTACAGGTAGACTTTTGCCCGGTCTGCTTGTTGAAAACTGAGCACGACGAGAACGGCGGAGAGTACAGATGCAGGGAGACCGCAGGATTCATCGCACTTGGATTTTCAACGCGATGCAAACCCAGCGAATCTTGAACGGTAATTGAATTAAAAGATTTGCCCTCGAAATTTCATTTCGCGATTATTTTGCGTTTACGAAAGTGCGATCAGACTTGATATCCATGCAGCAAAAACAAATCATGTACAGTAAGGCGCATTAATTCGATTCGGGTCACAGAAGTCTGACTTTTTAATTAATTTACTTTAATAATTATTAAAGACTCAGCAGCCAAGTCAGAATTCTACGACCCGTTGAATTAATGTACCTAACTGTACGACAAGTTCCCAAGTTTCGAGGAAGCTGCTCATTTATCGCGTATTGAATATGTGAAACTTGTCATCTGCGGCTTAATTAAAAGTCATACCATTAATGTAACAGATCTCGTTCGTATCAAGCGTGTTCCTCTCGAGTTCCTTGAGCTCCTCCAAACCATTTTCCGTCTCGGATCCCGCGGGCCACGCGTACCTCGTCTAAGAAGCAACGTACTTTAATATATATTGATTTTATATCGCATACGTATAACACGCGGTCTGTGAAATAGCTCTCAATAATTATCATAGGCAGTAATTTTCGTACCTCGCACAGTTTCCCTTGAAGGACTTTCATCACACAGTGCGCGTTGGCATGATCGTGTATGGCTGACCCATGACCTTCCCCCCAGCACAACACCATGAGATTGAACCTGCCGTTTCCTTCGTCAACTAGGTTCCTCGTATATCTACGCACAAAACATTATGTGTTACAACCTAACGTTTTTCCTTAAAAAATCGACCGGTATCCGACCGGTCAGAATTTTTTAATTCCTCCGACCTTTCGAAAATCTCGGCACAAGTTTTGTGCACATTTTAAATGCGCACACACATTAAACAATTATTACGCATACCGATTTTATCAGATATTCAGATATATACAAACGCTCGACTCGAATAGCAAATTTATAGCTATCTCGATCCATCTTAATTGACAATTAGATATACATATTTACCGGTTTAAATTGTTAATTCGAATCTGGTGGATTTAGCATGAGAACTTATTATGAAATCAGCTTCTGAAATTAACTCGAATGATATTGCAGCTCGGAATCGAAAACTAGTCTAGTTAACCGGTTACTATAAATTTCAACAAAATCGCTCGCAGTCAATTGATTTATTAATTCACGTAAAACAGAAAGAAAAGTTGCTTTATGCTAATTTCATAAACTTTCAAAAAATATTTTAGCTAAAATGCTACTAAAACTTAAAGAAATTATGCTCAATATAGTTTGGATTATTTTAAAACACCGATATTAAGGCTCCTGGTCCCTACTGATGCTGTCCTTATTTAATGACGTCAGCAGCGAGAAATGACACGTTGAAAATTCTTGCATAGTATTTCCGAATAAAAAGATATTTGCACAAAATAACACTTTAGATCACTTCAGTACACTTCAAAAATACTCCGAGTTTTATCCATTTTCCCTGACAGTTAATAAGCAGTCGTAAAATGAATGTAATGCAAAGCCTAACCATACAGGCTTATGCGCCTGATTTGGAAATACTATGCAAGAATTTTCAACGTGTTATTTCCCGCTTCTGACGTCATTAGATAAAGGCAGCATCAGTAGGGATTAGGAGCCTTAATACGATTTAAACTTTCTAGTCGAAAAAAATAAAGAAAATTTATTTTCTCAAAAAGGCCAACCATTTAAATTTAGATTGTTCCGCATTAGGGTTTTCATAGGGTTATTAAATAATTATCAACACTTTTCGTAACATATATTTATATATTTTATTAACAATGGACTTATCATCTCAGAAGGAAGACAATATTCATGCTTTAACATACAAGAGTGCACAATTTACGAACCGGTGCGGTGATCTGCGATTCCAGCAGCGAATGCAAGGTTGCTGACTCCATCAGAGCGAATATAATTTGAAAGTTTCGATGTTTCGCACGGCATGCGTTTCGTTCGTATTTTTTTTTTTTTTTTTTTTCATGAGTTGTCATGCGATGTACAGATACCAATGTTCTCTGGATTGCGCAGAACGCAAACACGGGGAAGGGGAATATATGCGTGGAAAGTACACATAACCAACTGACTATTCACCGGTCGATCGCCTCTGGGTGTTTATCGCTGCTCTAATTCCTGATGTTAAATAACATCTTTAAATATCAATATTTTATATCTGCTTAAGAAAAATATAATTTTCAAAATAATTGAGAGAGAGAGAGAATTACGTTATTTTCATTTTATCCAATATTAATATTTACTATTTATAATTTTATCTCAATGTCTCTCAGTCTTATTTAAAGAACATTCTCTCATGCAACGTATCAAAATATCTCCAAATCTCTCCATTTAAATATATATGAGTATTGATTTGTAATATACTAAACGAATATTTTTAACACGCTCGCTGGTACAAGTGTTCTTCATCGCAATGCATATGAATGAAAACGTTGAAAATAAAAATCCGAAGCGCACTAAAACAATTTTGTTATGCTCTGTTTCGAAAATAAAAAAAAATTTCCGCTTGTAAAAGATCGTCATACTTTTCGTCTTTACAGAGACGGGTTTTTGTTCTCTCACAAATCACAAATTACTTTGTTGACATGATTTGCTGTATCGTCAACAATTTCCGTAAACCATAAATTGCACATTTGCCTAACGTAGGATCGCTAAAAGCGTTGAACAATATGATAATCCGTTGAAGTACAACGCCGAAAAAGTGTTTACCTTTCTAACGGCCTTTCATAAGAACGATCTCGGTAGAAGGAATATTTGCCAGTCCTGCCACGCGCGGCATTGCGTTCTACTTCGTGTTGACATTTTTCTTCTCTCAAATCATTAATTTTAAAATTACTTCGTTGATATAATTTGCTGTATCGTCAACAACTTCCATAATCTACAAATTGCACGTTCGCCTACGTAAGATCGCTGAAAGCTTTGAACAATATGATAACCCGTTGAAGTATGACGCCGAAAGTGTTTATCTTTCTAGCGGCCTTTCGTAAGAACGATCTCGGTGGAAGGAATATTTGCCTGCCACGCGGCATTACGTTCTACTTTGTGTTGACAGCAAAACCGGTAAACGTGCACCGTAGTTTCAGTACTTTCCCGAGTCACGTGGATCCCCGGCTACTGCACACAGTAATTCCACCTGCGTCCAAGGCGCTCGTTATCTCACGAACTCGTAAACTCATTTTCGTTCCTATTTACGGTCCCTCATCTAATCAAGAGCTGCCGAGATGTACCTGTATTATGTTATCGTTGCTAATTATCAATGATGTGCAACATTATCAACATTAGCAACGCGTTAAATTACCTGTTTGCGATAATACGCGATAACATAATACGCACATAATATACATAATATGATGAAAGAAAAAACAGTAAAAAGTTGAGAAACTTCTCTTCTGAGAAAAAAAACATAAAAATTTTCGAGTTTTATTAGCGGTTTGTGTGTTCTCGAATGTCTAAAACGTTTGAAAATTGCACGCAACAACTATCTCTGCGCTAAGTAAAACGTTATATCTCCGCTCTGAATATGAAAATATGAGTTACATCGTCCAGTTCGTTGTAACATGTTCACGGAGATAACATTGTCGGTGGTGCCTAATAATTCTAGAACATTCTCTCTCTTTCTGCCTCTGTTATCGGACGAATATGAAGACGAATATGGAGATACGTCCAGATCGCGCGTAATAAATAAGCTAATCTAGTTATCGTTATACATGTGTGTAATACGCATCCCGGTAAATAAAGCTGTGGGACACGAGAAAATTTCCCTTCTGATTCGAAATTTATCTCCGCGTATCCTTAACTTTATGAGATAGCTAACGAGATTATTAGTTAGTTAATTATAAATAATTTTAATCTGATACAAAATGTCATTTGCCTTGGGAACTTTCCGTCTCCTCCGACATTTCCTGACATCAGTCACACTCAGCATTTCTTTGTAAACACGATGGTTTTTCCTAAGATTACCATGTAATACATATATTCCTCGTTGCGTTCTAAGTTATCTATTATTTACGGCAGTCATGAGATCGATGGAGATCGGGAAAAAATTGAAGCGATGATACGATTCCATTAGCACATATCTGACGTATTTTTTCCGTCTGATGATCATTAAATGGCGATCATCTACTCATCTACTCCTATCACAAATGCAAGGTGACGTTACGGGTCACTTCAGAACAAGGTTTCTAAATTGTTTTTATGTTACGCGGAGATACCAGAAACAGAGAGAGAGAGAGAACGAACGGAGAACAGGCAGTCGATAACCCATTCTGAACTCCGTCATGTTAATTTCATTTCACAATTCCGCATTGCGTTGTATTCGCTCTATTTACACACCCCAAATGTGTTGATCGGTGAAAATATTTGTTTCCATCATTTAGTTATCAAGCGCACATCGTCCATTGACGCATTTCTCCGGAATGTCCCTAATTGACCGTTACCGTTATGCGCTGATTATGTTTGCAATAGTACCGTAATTATCGATGCGTAATTAGCTGATAGCTAATGAAAACATTTCCGTATGCACGCCACAATTCTCATTGCGCATTAACAAGTTGTGCAATTACATCAGATGTATTCTGTAAAATCGCGGATCAAGCTTACCAATTACGACCTTGAAAGTGCTGATATACATAATTTTATTTTTGGACATGTAAATAATGTAATGGGCATTGTTAAATTTTTAATTCCTTTAAGTCCCTGCGATTAATCACCGAGATTTTTTGATCAATTGATAATATTTTTCGTGATTTACTATACTATTATATTATCATTACTATTATACAGATTGTTTAAGTATTTTTTCATGTATATTAATAATTTATGCATATTTGAAACAACCGTACACAAAATTAAGACGACATACAATCTTTTTAGGTATTTTTTATAATAGTGATAGGTATAACATCTGTTGCATTTTACGTCTAAACGACATGAATCAATTTATATATTAAAAAATATATAAAAGGAATGTGTTTCGTCAAATGCTAAGGTTTTGCGTAGGTTTCGCATGTAAATTATTAAATGTCAGATACCTGTATCTGTCGAACTTGGCGAATTTCTTCCACTCTATGGGATTGCTCTTGTAGCTCATCATCAGGTCCTGAACGTGATCGATATTCACATGATCCGTCTCGAAGGCTTCGTGCAGCGCATTTATAAGTTCCTGCAGGGTGGAAACTTTCTCCCGGCGGAGTTTCTCCCCGTTCTCAACGAGGCGCGACGCTTTTCCGCGCGGCACGTCGTACAGTCGGTTCTCTCGGTTGCAAATCTCCATTTTTCAGCCACCGCGGTATCTCCGTCACTTCGGCGATTCTATTCAATCGGCAAAAGTTTTTCTCTGCTTTCCCGCGAGCACCGTGGAGGGACGTGCGATCGCACCGCGGGGAGCCTTAAACACCGTAAACACGTGAACGTTAAAATGCGAGCCTTGACTCGTCGCGGCTCTGACTCGTAGATTATGGCGCGGCTTCGAAAGCGAAGGGAAGACAAGAGATTTATACGGACGTCTTCAAGCCTCTACACGCCAGGCACTAACTGCGCGAACGTACTAATCCGTACTACCTCGCTGTCTTTGCTCGCCTACAGCCGGTACCGGTCTAGTACAACGCGGATACAGCATCTTATATGCAGTGCAAGGTGCCCCCTACTCCAGCCGATCGTCCGAGCGGCGTCAACGTTTTGTGAACTTCCCGCTCTGTAGGGTACTTTTCAGCTTTTGTCAATGAAAAGATTCGAGCTAGATTTATTACGGTCCTATTCTTGAAAGAGGATACTTAAAGGTGCCGAAAGTTCAAAGATTTATTGCTGCATTTTTCTGTTTTTATTGTTATTCTCTCGTATTAACGTTTCCAAATAATTCACGAAGAGAATTTTCTCTTAGAATTTACCCTGAAATCATGGTAGTTGTAGGACAACATATATCCACCAAGAATTTTATGCGAGCTATTCTGATTAATATCTACCATAATAAAAAGTATTAATATCTATTACATTAAAATATAAAATATGTTTGATTAATTTTACTAAAATATATCTAAAATTTCAATAATTTTTCAAAATTTACCAATCTGCTTGGTAATTTTTATCACGTTGTTTGTAAAATGTCTTTTGCGCATACGTTTATTTTTTAATTATAAATAATTAACAATTTTGTTGTTAACTTTGTTAACTTAAAATCGTTAATGCTATTATATACAATTTTTTATGAGCAACAGGAAAATACACCTAAATAAAGCTATGACTCTTTTATTATATATACAAAAGATGATATACAGTTCTGCTATTTTTATACTTTCTAACATCTTTTATATATATATAATAAGAGTCATAGCTTTATTTCTGTGTATTTTCCTGTTGCTCATAAAAAATTGTATATAATATAATAGCATTAACGATTTTAAGTTAACAATGTTAACAACAATTTTGTTAATTATTTATAATTAAAAATTAAACGTATGTGTCTTGAAAGAGAGAGAGAGAGAGAGGCGATAAAGAGAAGCGTATATAATAAATAAATAAATAAATAAATAAAAATATATATAATATATAATTTATCGAATAGTTCAGAGAGTAAAGTTATTAAATATCAGACAAATATTCTAAATACGTCATCATATTAATCAAATTTTGATATTTATTAATCGCATAATGTGACAATCATTAAAATAGCATTAATGATTTTCTTGCATTTCGAAGTTATATATATGTGCTTTTCAACATACAAGATATATATAGCTGAATTCTTATCTTATACGACCCGAAGAAGTATTACAGTTAGCAATCTATATCATGCAAGGATATTACGAAATTTAAACTACTAAAACATTCTATCCATTTTAGCAAAATTAATATGAGTCGCAAATAATATATGTGTGATTTATTCATTTAAATATTCAATATTAAATAATTAATATTATATAGATATGCATATAATTAGGTTAAGCTGTAAAAATAATTTTTGTACTACAGATATTTTTACCATTAGAGTGTTCAGAAAAAAAATATTTGTCACATACGCCGGAAGTTATTTGAGATGTAATCCAAGATATTCTTTCTCTCTCTCTCTCTCTCTCTCTCTCTCTCTCTCTCTGAAGTTAATCATGAACCTGACAAGGCAGATATTTTTGAGGAAAGTCGCGCAGCATTCGTGTACTATTTTATCACCCTGTTCTATTACTGTTCTATATTCAATTACAAAATCGAACATGTGTGAATTATTTACTTAACGATATGTTAGTTTTTTGGGGTGAAACGTCATACAAATCAGGTCAAGAAAGATATGAATAAAGATATAAATAAGGAAATATCTAATCCGTTAATATTGTGAGAGCGTGGAAATATTAATATTTAAATATTTTTATTATTTCTCTGTGTTTTTAGTACTTGTCTTGGCATTTTACACAAACTATACACTATCGTTATATTTATCTTGTCATTTGTCTGACCATTGATCGCAAGTATTACTAATTAAACGTCACTTACCTTTCTGTATCTGTTTCCCAGATTGGTAAAATTCTTTTTGTCTGCTTTCGTTCAGTGAATCATCGCACCTGCGCGGCTTCGATTATTTCACTGTAATGCAGCTGCAGCAAAGAATGTAATAAACAAGCAACAATAGGAAATGCGCGTATGGGCCTCATTGGGCCCGATGAGGCAAAGCGCAAAGTCGTTAATAGTAGTATTCGGTTATTTACAAAAAATCTCCATCATTCAAATAGAACCGATATAAGATATTGACGACATTGCATAAAAAATGTCTGTTCTACTCACGTGCAAGGCAGACTCTTGCAATAATAACACTTAGCCAGCGGTCTCTTATGGTTGAATCTGTCTTTTCTACATTTGCACGGTGTTAGTCTACAAGTGCAGCCACTATGTCGGATTGGTATCGACTTTTGAATGGTGCTTTTATATACCTTTCTCGATTTACATCGGCAATTATTCGATGACTTGTTTCTAGGTGGTCTTTCTATTTCAGCGCGTCTAAACAACGATACAAAGATAGTCCAGCACAAGTATTTGATACTAGGATAACTATAGATAAGCTTCAAGCAGGAATTATTTGCTACTTTTGATCTATTAACAAAGAATTTTTCTATAATAAATGAAAATTGACTAAACAACACAAATAAATAAAAATATGCTCTATTTCGGCTAAATCTTTGCGCCAAGCCTTTTCAGAGTCTGTCTGATGCACCCTTATTTAAACAAGTAAAAAAAATCTTCGTTCAAGTAAATATATAGTAAAAGGTTCTTTTATATACTTGACACGATTCTCAATTTTTCCTTCTTCCTTTCTCTTATCTTGATTGACCAGCGATCTACAACAGCAAGGATTCCTCCAGCATCGTGCGCAGCATACGGATTCGCTCATCTTCTGCTGTAGTTCGTTCATCACTTCCGAGAAAATGTTTAACCGTTGATAAGGTAACTCCTCGGGACGTTGTCGCTTCGGCTTTTCGTAACACTGACATTCTTCGGTGGAATACGACCGAAAGTCCTCGGAGTTCCTCGCAAAATACCGCCTGATTTCCCTTTTTGGCTTCCAGCTGGTGACGCGAATCGTTCGATTCTCATCCGGTCTTCTGGCAATCTGTTCATAATCACGAGCGTGACCCTCGTCGTCTGGACAATTGCAAACATCTGACGGCAACCCGCAATACGAACACTTCCCGATCGGTCCTCTGCACGTGCATTTGTCTTGAGGATTATCACAGTACAGGCAAATCATTGTCCTCTTGCGGTTGCGGCCTTCCTTGATCTTGTGGCACCTTACCAGAGCGAATGTAGCACAACAACATTGATTTCTCGGTTTGCCGCAGTTAATGCAGCTCGCTTGTGATCCACACCTATCGAGAATGTTTCGGGAAATCATGACCAAGAGATTTACAAATCTATATTGAAGGATTATTTTTATCTCGGAATTATAATTAAAAAATATATCGAAATACTTAATTAATAAATATTTGCTAATTTGTATTTCATAAATGTATTCTTCTGAAATTATATAATACCGTATAGAAAATCTTATATTATTGTATCCCTTACTTGCATTTATTATTAATTCTTGAACAATTTCCACGCGTTACACACCACCTGCATTTGCATTCTTCATGAGAATGGCAACAGATCGTCGTTTTTCTAGACTTGTGTTCTTCCCGCTCTTTGCAACAACTCGTGCAGATACGCGAATTGATCACCCTTAAAGGTGATACATCACGAAATTTCGTTTTATCGATCTTCAAGCAACGTTTCAGATGTGGTGCGCAGGTGCATTGCATCGTCGATAAACGGCAACGCGTGCAATAAATTTTCTTCCGTTCGAATCTATTATCTTCGCACGGACCATCTTCGATAATGTTATTGCACTTTGTGCATTTGACAATGGAACATGAGTAATTATTCAAACTGAAAGCTAATTCGCGTTTACAAAGCGTGGATTTTTGTGGCTCCTTTTCCGATTTCTTCTGCGAGCAGGGCACATGGTCTTTCACACACTTGACAATTGAACACGAACGAGCACTCGGGTCGGAAGGTAGACCGCATTTACAAAGAATAGGCTTTTGTGACTCTTCTTCTGGTTTCTTTTGCGGGCAAGTAACATAAATCATTGTTGTTTCATCTCGAATATCTTTGGGAAGGTCTCTATCTTCATCAGCAACATCTTTTGGAGCGTCTTCAACACTTGTTTCAATTGTAGCAACACTCATCTCAAGCGCAATTGAGTCATCCGCTTTTATTTCTTCCGCGATCTCTGCAGGAGTATGTTCCTGTGAAATTACCTTTTCTTCTGGAATTCTTTCTTCTTCTTTTTCCTCTTGGTCGACATGATTAATTGTGATTATTTTAGCAGGAACAGATACTATTTCAGGCTCTTGGACTTTAGAATCAGTTGTCATTGTAGCTGGTAGAACATGTGATCTCTTCGCCGCGATGATACGCAGTAATTTAGGCATTGCTTGATCCGTTCTTTGAATATCTATCTTTTTCCCTGTGTCAAAAATTGTAAAATCAGTTATTGGTACAATCGGTTTTGATCTCACAAAAATATTTCTAATTATTTCTACAGGTAAAATTATTATTTTTAAATTAAATGCGCATTAAATTAATAGTGCTTAACGATAATTTTTATTTATACATTAAGATACTGTGTTATATTATTATGTGGTATTTAAATTTTAATTTAAGTAATGTTTCTTAGTGTAAGATGTTGCAGAAAATTTACGAAAACAATATTGAAAGTTTTGTAATTAAGTGTAAGTTGAGTTAATTATAATTTATTAATTATGATCAATTGTAATTTATTAATAATTTACCTTCGTTTGCAATCTCTGTTTGTGGTGATTTCATTGGTATAACCACTTTTTCAATAATCTCTTGCTGATCTTTTATATCACCAGTTTTATTTTCGGTTTCAAAAATATCGTCTTTTTTATCACCAGTGATTATTTTTCTCGCTTCAATTTTTCCCGTTTCTATTCTATCTGTAACGAGCGTCCTGCCACGTCTAATTACGTCAATTAATTTTTTAAACGATCGATGTAAAAGTGGCTCTTTCTGTTCGTGCTCAGTGGTTCCCATTTCTTTTGAAATATCTTGCCTCTCTTCTTTTTCTTTCGAGTTTTCTTGCGTTTCTTCTTCCAGTTGATCATTTTTGTTTGACGTTAAATTTTGCGTAAGATTATTCGATCGTTGAGAGTAATTTCTCATTGATCGATTAAGTGATCGCATTCTTTGCTGATTAACAAGAGTCTTCGATGTTTCCTTTACATTGGAATTCGAGACAAGATTCGAACGATCATAATCGTTTTGCCCACGTAATGTTGTAGAATGAACATTTTTTGACAATGGTTTAAAATCTTTAATCGATTCAACGGGAATTTGATGTAAATTTTTCGATTGATCATTTAAAGTCTCTTTTATTTGTTCATGTTGTTCTACATTAGCAGACTGTGGTCTTATAAAATTATTAAGAGCATCGTTGTCAGGCTCATTATTTAGTTTTACCGTTCTTGTATTTCCAGCATTCTCTTTCGGATCATTTAAGTTCGAGCTATTTATATTCTGTTCCGCAAGTTTATCCTTTGCATCGTTTAAGGATAATCTGTTAACATCGACTTGGTTGGCAAAGTTCGAATCGGGAATCTCCTTACAAATTGTTTCCTTTGGGGTGTCTTTGGAGTCAGGAAACGCCGTCCTGTAAACTATTACTTCTTCCGCAAGTCCATTCGGTTCGCCAAACACCGTCTTACAAACTGTGATATCTTCCGAAGGTTCTTCAGTAACGATATCGTTACAAACTCTTGTTCTCTTTGAAGGTTCTTCTGAATTTTCAAACTTTGTTCTGCATATGTCTTTCGAATGTTTCGCCAAATCCTTACAAGTTCGCGTGTTCTCGAAACGTGGAGCACTGAATGATGTCTCGCATATAGTTGTACTTTTGGCTAATTTTTTAGAAGGTGTTTGGCAAACGGATATTTTTTCTAGACACTCTACGACATTACATATGTTTTCAGGAAGCTCCTTCTCGACTCTGTCAACGTCCTTGCAACAATCTTCCTCCTCCTCCGCGATACAACTACACGTGGACCACTTTCGTGCCACTTGCTCTCTTTGGCAACTTGCGAGAGATTGTTGCAAAAGCTTATATCCCATCTGCCTCTTCGGGATATTGCTTCGATTTACCATCGACTCTTGGAGTATTTTATTTCGATATTTACAATTGTCTCTGAAACATTCTTTAGAATCTTCGCCGTACGCAGTGCAATCCGCGTAGATCGGTTTCGGTAACCATCTGCTGTCATCGACCGCACGGCATACAGTGTATTCGCTATCGTCTCCGCGATCACTATCGCGATCGTTATTTTTGCGATTATCCCTTCGTTCCACATTGGTACAAATCGCTCTCGACAGGAAGACATTACTGTCGTCCAGCCTCGTTCTCGCTTCCGAAGGATATATAGTGGTCCAAGATTGTGGGCGTCTGGTATTGTCACACGTGCTGAAACTTGAACACGGAACTGTAGAGTACGACGAATTCTGTTGGAGATCTATGTCGTTCGTATCTTTGTAATAGGAACCGTCTTTGGTCGATGAGGTCATGTCCTTGCACCAAACGTTTCCAGCGTTGACTTTGACATCTGCTTCCTCTTTGCCGCCCGCTTCGCTCGACTCCTTCCTGCTTTTTCCGTGTCGTGATATTTCGTTATCGTCGACGGTGTTATCGCTGCTCTTCTCATGAATAAAATTAGGTGATTGCTGAATTAGCAATTTCTTCCGTCTCTCTCTTATGCTGTTTATTAGCTTGCATGATGACGTTGTGCTAGCGCTAGTGCTTCTCGAATTAGATTTTTTGGTCACTGTATTGGAACTTGTATCCATGTGCAGTTGAGATCTCGATTTTATCCTGCCCTTCTCGTCCACACATGATCAGTTACAATTAATTATTAGATAGGTAATTATTATAATATTTATTAATAATATGTATTGTAATAGTATAATAAATTAGAATAATTATTATGGATTAATAAGTATTTTTACATAATTTATAATATATATCACTAAAATAATTATAATATAATAATTATGAATATAATTACAAAATAATTGATTTTAATATTGAAATTTCACTAATACTTTTGAGCTTTTACTTTGTTCATGAAACTGTTATTGTTCATATTGGGGTTTATTAATTAACACTTTTAAATCTTTATAATATTAATAATAATAAACATAATGAATGTATTTTTATGTAAAAATCAATTCTTTAACATATTCTGTATAATCTGGATACTTTATTTCAATTATTATATTTGATGCAAAAGATTATTTGACAAACTGACCTGGTTTTTATCATTAGTCTCCGAGCAAATATAAATATTAACATTTCCGGTCATTCTGCGATTATCGGTGTTCGGGTTATTCGCTGATTTCGAATGCTTTTTGCTTTTTCTTTCACCGCTAACTTTATTTTTTACAGGTAACGGTATTGCACTCTTGTATATTTTTGTACACGGATATGAAATGTCATGTTTGGATAAATTATTACATCGCCGTGAAGCGTGACTTGTAGTTTGTCGATTAATACAAACGTTGGGCAATTTTTTACAATGTTCTTCCAGCACAGGAGATTGACACATATCGGATATTTCTTTGGGTTCTTCTAAACGCGATAAAATTTGCTTTTTCTCTTCCTATTTCAAAGAAATTTTTATTCTTGTTTTACTAATTAATTTTTTCACAAAAAAAAACAAGTTACGAAAGACGGAAAACTTTTGTCGATTTTATCGTTTAATCTACCATCATTTAATTTTATTTTTATACGAAAGGTATAAAATATCTAGAGAAAAATTCTAAAGGTACGTTGTGGATACTTGCATCGTAGATACCATTGAACACTTTACAAGAGTTTGCACAGCATCTTTAATAGAATTGTTGATCCGTTTGATGGAATCGTTTATTTCTTTGTTGATCATCTCACTCAGCCTTGTTGGACTGATATTTTCGTCGCGCGCGAGTAACTTCTTTTTCGCTGATATATCCACGTAAGTCTCTCGCTTGATCCTTTCTTTTCCGCACGTTTCCAAAGTGCACGCGCAATTCGCCTCCGGCATCCTCTTATCATTTTCTGCCTTATTTTCCACCTCCTGTTCTCTCATGATATCTTCTCCTTTCTCTTCGGCCACGCTAAAGCTTTCAAAGCTTCTCTCCTACCTGCTTTCGGCTGATCGGCGAAAACCGACGTATCGATTCCCCCGACGTGAAAAACCGATGGTCTTTACGTCGTGAAAAGGGTAAGCTACATTTGCACTGCGCAAAAGTATCTTTTGTGCGGGAAATACCGTGCTCTATCTCTTGAGTCTTTAAATCCTCTGTCGGCTGAGAATCTACTGCTTTTCCGCTCGCTTCGATTTTTAACCCTAATCGTTTCTGCCTGTATAAGCTTCTTAGCCCCATTATCGTTTCTCATGATGCATGTTTCCTTCAGCCTTGTTATTGTACAAATATATAACGCACCGTTCTTATTTTTATTTCTTTCACTTTTAGAAATGCTTACATTCTTTGTCATTAGGCTACAATCATTCATACTTGAAAATTTGAGCTACTCGGTTAAGTGTCACGTCATACTGTCATTGAACGACACTCGACAGTATATTATCTTGCAATGACAAAAGAAACATTTATTGCGCTTTTCATTTTTATAGCGTATGAACCTTTGACTATTAATACCCGAGTTATTCGATTTTCGATATGGATTTTTTCACTATATTCCGGAATCTCATAATTTAATTACTTTATAAAAATAATATTCTACATAGTTCAAAGATTAACAAAGAGTATATCTGTTATATCTCTCAAAACGCATTTTTAATTATTGGAAACGTTTGTAAATATGGCAATAATCAGAAATGCAGTTTGAAGAAAAAAGAAAGTTATCGAACTTGTTCCTAATAAGGACTTCGATTTCTACCTTGCCGTCATCCTTTTTTGTTTCGATAGTGTGTACATACTCACAGGAAATCGGCCGATACATTATTCACGTAGCTTGTTGATCGCATTTCCGATGGTCACGACTTTCGAAATCCTTCGTGATTTACGAGCGTTCTCAATTTGCCTGTGAAAAATGTATTATACGGTCGTCTTTAAGGGTTCCGCGTTAGTAGATGGATTCTGATGATTCTCGTCCAATAACTCGTGTCTATATCGAGTGTATTAATTAATCGTTAAGCTGTAGTGGTATTTAGTACCACCGATAAGAAATCTGTTGTTTGCTTTTCTGGTAGTCGCTGCACTTGTTTTCAGACGGATACTTCAGCGCAGCTGCGTGTTATTCGGTTATTCACGTATGAATTATTGCACTCGCATGTAATACGCGAATGCAAATAGTGCGATTTTTTTGTATCAGTTCTGACAAATATTTAACACATTGCTCCATAACATAACTCGCAACAGACATTTGGCAAGCGATATCGTCAGCAATCAGTAATTATTTTTTAATTTGATAATATTCCAAAATGTCAAGTTTACTTAATTAGACTCTCTTTTTTTTAATATAAAGTCTGTCGAATTTTAATATTTAAAACTGAATTACAAAGTGAAGTTTTAGTTATTCAGATAATTTCACAAACAACTTTAATATTTAGATAATACCAGATAACCCGATTGCAAAATTTCTTTATTTTATATTTTATTACATAACACATTTACGAGATATCAACATTGTTATCTGTTTCATCGGCCGAAGTCGAAACATCAAATTGACGATGTTCACAAGAATAACTGCAAATCGATGACGTTTCGCTAAACGACTCGCTTTGAAATCTTTGCGTTGCTTCATATATTGTAGTACACTGTTCTTCTCTCTTGTGTTTATCACATATTGGCTACATACAAACATTAATTACAACACTTAATTACATAATATTCAAACATAAAGCATTTATGCACTAAATGGCCGAAGAGCGTAAATTAATTTCAAATTGTTTGAGCTTTCATAGTGGAAGCCAATGTACGACTGAATATTTCATACTTAACTGCAATTTACGCGCGCAAATCCACTTTAACCGGTCTAATCCCAGCTGAATTTCTCGCGAATAAAGTTTCATTTACCTTAAACCTGTTAACAACTTTCTCAAACTTCGGCGTCATCGTAAACCCACCACGGTCCTCATTTTTGGGAGGGAACAATTGTTTCAAATCTTTACATTTGTCTGCGCTCCGAGATAAAGATATTAGAGGTCTCTCAGCCGCTATCACTTTCTCCCGAAACTCACGCACCACGTCTTTGAAGGTTTGCGTTTCTTGATACGGAAGGGTATTCCCCTCTGTCAGCTTCGTGGAGACCTTGGAATATATCATATCGAAACGGAGAGAGATACTCTATATCTTTAACCTTTCATTCTTACAGTAACCACACATTGGTATGTAATCATGTTAAAAATACTTTCCGTTGCCAACAATCACATGGCAACAAATATATTAAGATTCAATTAGAAGAAAAATTAATTAAGTTATATTAGCATATTACTGAGTACGATAGGGTTTAAGAATTTTGATTTTTCAGATAATATGAAAGTCAAAATAATTTTTCTTACTGAAGTTACTCTGCTGACGGCTTCGTGAGCATCGCACATTACAGAGGTACCGCATGCCTGATCCCTCGATTTGGTACTCGAAGAAGAATCCCTCGTGCTTCGAAGAGCGCTCAAAGCCGTCCATCTTCTAGCTTCTCGTTCCTGAATTAATCTCATTCTATCGTGTTCCTTTAGCTCTTCTATTAAACCTGGCGTTTGATATGCAGGTAGATATTGTTTCAACATAGGTACCTCCAATCTGGTTTCGCGCACATTAACGTTGTATCTTCTTTTTATTTGCTGCGGTTTCTTTTCCAATGATCTATAATTATTACAAAAAAGCTAAATTTTTTTTAATTCTAAAACTTGTAATATTCTTAAATCTCATTTTGTCCGTAGTATCTTATTTTTATAAGCTGTAACAAACACATAGAATGTAACTTGAAATTTTAGTTGTGTAAATATCTCTATTTTTTCTGTAATAAGATTCACATATAAACGTACTCATTACATGACCTCGAAACTTTTTCTTGATCCCAATAATCTTGACAGTAAACTATTTGCTCAGGTGCCTTAAATTGCGACTGAACTTGACAAGACCAGACTTTTGGTTTGTTTGTAGACTTCAGATCGTACTTCATATCATCTCTCCTACTTTGAGTCTCTTCCTGGTCGCGAAGGTTGCATTGAGTTTGACGATTTTTGTTTAATTCAGCCACTGATCTTAATGCAGGAGTAACTCTTGTCTGTCTTCGAACGTCATCAGGATGCCATTCTGCGCGACTCGCACAGACTTCTGCATGCTGTGTACTATCAAGTCATCGATGTTAAAAACTACATGTATAAAAATACAATACTTGTGTGTTACCTGGGATGTCTATGAGTAAACGCATCACGACTGTAAATATTTTCCCGTTTTCTGTTATAAAGCTTTTCTTTAATCAGTGTTGCCTTATTGCAAAAGTAAGACTTTTGTTTTCCTCGTGGTAAACTACCATCAGATTCTCTTATATATAATAACATTATAGAATTATATTTTTGTAATAGATTAAGCAGATTAACTAATTTTAAAAATCTTTTCTTTTATTATATTTTATCTTTTTATATTACCTCTGCTTACGATGTTTATATTTGTCGATCCACTTTTCCTGTTTTCTTTCCTTTTTCTTCCTTTCCTTTTCCAAGCCAGCTGCTCTGCCAATACGCGACATCTTATCGTGCCTTTTGTATTTTTCAAATTTTCGCAGATTCATTTGAATATTTTTTTCGGATACTGCCGCAGGTTTTCTATTTTTATGCGCAAAAACCTGCACATTTTTTGGTACCATTTCAATACCTTCCTCAAATTCCGTCGCTTTTCTATCGTCAACACGTATTTCCGCCGTTCCCGATTGCTTCGTTAATTTTTCCACGGCAGGTTTTTCACGTCTTTTTACTTGGCACGTGACGCCGTACAACTCTGAACTAGCTAGCGGATCGTACAATCGAGCTTTATCATTTGCTACCGAAGTCGACGCCATTACTTTTTCTCTAGCTTTTTTCTCTCTGGCTAATTCTTCAACTTGTTCCTTTTTGGTAAAGTATTTTCTTACACTTTTTTCTTCTACAGTATTATTTGACTCCGCAAATGCTCTGCTATTTTTCGCTAATGATTTCCTTCGATCATTTTCGACTAGAGCTTTCTTTGGAACTCTTGTTTTGTCTGTTTCACTGTCTATCGATGTTTCTTCCATAGTGACAATTTCTTCTGTTTTCTTTTCTAAAAATCAGACAAGTATGCTACTTGATTGAATATTCTGTCCCTTTCTTCGTAAAATTCTAAAGCAAAAGATACTACCTTGATCGGATCTTTCCCAATCAGTAGCCAGCCATTCCTTATCTGTTTCTGACATTTCGTTCGTTTTAGATGTTTCACTACTTTGTTCTGTAATGGCACTCATATTCGATTGGCTTCTGCTATCTTTAACATCGCAGGATATTTGCGACGTGCACGAGCAAGAAATCTAATTAATATTAATATAAAAGTAAATATCAAATTATAGGAATGAGGGTAACTATTTCAGTAAAAAAAATATTAAATGACATATAAAAAAATCATAGAGCAAATTTATTCAAATATTTACATCCGTTTTTATCAAACGATACAAATATAATTTCAATTTTTAAAAATTTCACAATATTTTTAAATATCAATATCTTTTTCGATACTGATCCCAGAGAATTAAGGTTGTCATTGAAATAAAAACGATAAGTATACTTGAGCGTAGTTGTCACTAGTGACGTTCCATTTATCTCTCTTCTGATTGTCGATGTTGGATATTCTAGTATCTGATAAAATATTAATGCGGTCTGTCGAACGAATGCATCTCCGCTTCGATTGAGAATCTTTAATCTCGTCTACTACAAAATACGCCGTATCCTTCGAAATCGGCTGCAGATATCTACGAATTACATTGTGTATGACATTAGTACTATATTGAAAAATATCTACGTATTGTATATATTAAAGCTTTCACATTTGTTGTGTAATAATATTTATCTTAGACTGCTACAGTTTTGCTATACCTTGGTAATTCTTTCGTTGCAAATTTCTTCTCGTGAGGATGTCTCAGTTTTGCATCGTCAGCTCCTATGTGAGAATCCGGTTGGCGACAGATCGTCCCGCGTCGTGCACGATGTGAATCATAATTTCTGCTGTAAATATTATCCCCGGAATCGTCATGATCTGAGATGATTTGCAAACAATCTACTTGCCGTTCGTGCGCCTTTAAGAGCGCGCGCCGTTCGTTTTCTTCGTCGGAGGCAGACGAGGAAACGGAGGAAGAGCCCTTACGCTTCGCGTCCTTTTTCGTAACTCGAATTCGTCGATACATTCGTACAGGCGAGGTAGATTGATTTCCAGAAAGCATCCGTGCTATTTTATCCAGGAGAGACGGTTTTCTCGTTCGCCATTCGCCGTCGCTATCGGTCGTCTGAAAGGAAACGAAAATTCACCGTAAACGATCGACGCAGAAATTACTGATTAAAAATAAAGTGGAAGGAATACGCCAGCGAGATAGCGAGGAAGTTATTTCACCGCGTACCGTTCTCTTGCCGAGCCAGGATATTTTCGTGAGTGCAGCAAGGATTCTTCCTATGTGACTACTTCGTTTTCTTGCTTTGCCAGTGCCGTCCTTTAAGAGTAATTCCTTTGAGCCGTCGTCCATCTCAATGTGAATTACCTCTTCCTCATCTAGCTCCTCCGTAGAGCAGGATTCGGTGTCGGCTATCGACGTAGACGAGCTGGAATCGTCCTTGCGCGGGGAAGCGCAGGATTTCCTTTTCAACCTGGTACGAAGTCTCCTACGAGCTCTCAGCATGAAGCAGGACGTCGGATCCTCACTGCTCGAAGTAATGTCCTTTACCAATGGCTCATTGAAAATCTGAATCGGACATTTACTGCTCAATTCTTATTGACATCGCTTGTTGAAACCAATTTTTTTTTCTTATTATTGACATAATTTAAATTTGAGTTTTGATTAAGATATCTTAAGAAGTCGACAATTTATTTATATTTGATCTAACAATCGTGATATGTAAAATTCACTTTAAAAAGTTTGTTACTTACTTGCATTAAAATTATCTTTGTAAAAAGTCTTTCACCTTAGTTCTTTAAAATAAATTAAAATGTTTTCATAAGAGTTGTGCAATGCCTTACTTGAATCGTAACATCTTCTCTTATTCTCTGCGCTTCGATGTCTTTGAACGGCGTTCTCCGACGCTCGATTTCGATCTCTCGTGAGCCTTCTTGATAAGCTGGCACAGATATTAATAATTATTTTTACTGGGGATTCGTGAAATAAATTACGTGCATTTGAAAGCATGCGTTTGTAGTAGAAATATGGTGCAGAATGCAGATAGGTGATGTACATACTATAACTGTAGACCGAATCAGAACTACTTTCACCGATATCATCGTCCGTTTGCACTGCTTGATCCTTCTTTTCTACAATTATTCTTTCAATTCTTTCTTCTTTCCTTTCTTCAGATATTCTTCTTTCCGGTATTTTTTTTTCCAATATTTTTTCTTCCGACACTCTTTCTTCCGCTATTATTTCTCCTGGTTCTCTTATTTCCGGCATTTCTTTTTCTTCTACTTCTTCTTTTGTCTCTTTCTCAGGTTTTTCTTCTACAATTGGTTCTTCTTTTTCATCGATATAAGTACTTATTGGTACAGGTTCCTTTTTCGCGATTAATTGATCATCCGATGAATCTCTAATTCATTAGAAAAGATTGCGAATAATTACTGCATAGTTTTAATAATATATTTTAAATATAAAAATATAAATGTTTCTTTAAATTATAATTAAATGGCATGATTATTTTCATGAAATAATTTATTCAGAAGAGAAAGACAATAAAATACTTTTCAGCATCTATAAATATAAAAACAAAAACAAATATAGCTTTACAAAGACTTGATATATTTGTGCACTATATTTAAAAATATTTATATTAATATACATTGCTCGTAATACATAATAGCGTATTACTTTCATTCTCGTGTTCTGTAAACTCTTGTGTAACATGATTTATTGCTAAAACTCACCTTTCCTCGCTAATGTCCGATAAATCGCCATACTCGATGGGCGATCGGCAAATCGTGCAGAGATTCTGCAAGTCCCCGAAGCATTGGATACAGAACAAACCGACGCAGCCTGGCGTGGCGCATTTAATGTGCGGTTCCTGATCGGAACGTTCCACGGCGCCGCACAGGAGACACACGTTCTGCTTTCGGGGGAACAATTTGTTCAGGAAAGGGCAGATCGCCAGGCATCGTTCTCTGAACGTGACTCTCTCGATTCTCTCGCCCTCGGTCATGCCGAACTTGCGGCGCAACTGGCGTCGTGCAAATTTCAGAAAGCTTCCCCTCGATCTGCACGAATTGAAACCGTTAACTAAACGCAGTACGTTGTATGTTCGCAATTTATATTGTGTGCAAAGTAAACGGAAGGAAACTAAACAACACTGAGGAAAAAATACTTGAAAATTTATTTGTGGAATATAAGGTTTATTTCGAAGAAATAAATCTCACTTGTGGAATGTAAGGTTTATTTCTGCGAAATAAATCTTATATTCCACAAGTGAGATTCCGTTCTATTCCATTTATATTCCACAAATAAATTTTTAAGTTTTTTTTCAGTGAACAAATTGCACGATAAAGCGAAAATCGTTACTTTAATGGAATTTAATATTTAAACAAATTTTTTTAAAACATTTTACTACGAAATCTTGTTAGATTTTAATATTCATAGTTAAAAGTGGCGAAGTGTACCTTTAATGTAATCAACCAACATCAACCTTTAATAATATTTTATGAAACAACCAGCATAAAACTTTGTTGCAAGTAGTATAATCTGATATCTGTGTGCCGGTCGGTTACTTCATTAGCTAATTGAAAGTGCATTACCTAATTATATGATTATACAACCAAGCGGCTCTTTGCTTAGCTCTTTCCGGATGATATTTACACATCACGACATGTCGCAGCCGCAATCCATATGGTTCAAATATTGCCATGATCCAGCAGAAGATGATCAACGTCACAATTTGCGTGTACCGATCTAGATCCGGTGGGATGGGATCTGGGAGGCAGGGCGTCACATCGATCTCCGTATCCTTCGCGTGCGGCGTGAAGGCTTTCACGATGCTTCGATAAAGGTCGGCGAGATAACCGTCACCAGACACATAGACGCCCACGAAATTGGGTCGTTGGACCTAGAAATCGATATATACGTTCCGCCATTATATTACCTTCTATCGTGATTATTCTACGCCGCGGTACATATCCGACCACCGATTGTCGATATTCCCGCACTCCACGCAAATTTCGATAACAAAATTGCGGTTCTAAGCTAACATAACATTCAATCGATTCAGTTTGCGTAATATACGTTAACTGTGATTTAATTCTTCAGGGATGTCTTTCTGTTGCTAATCATCAATTTAAAATAGTTATTTACCGTTTGTCATGTTTGTCGCGAGAGATAATTATAACAAGGTAGGAAAAGCTCTAGATATCATAAATAAAATGTTTGAAGCATACATTATTTTCTAATTAATATTAGTCATCAAGATACCTTTGTTTCGATCCGTCCGTGATACCTAATAGTGCTAAGAATCCAATAAAGACTGTAGTCCGCCATCATATGGATGCAGATTTTGAATGTTGTTAAGCCCAGAAAGACGGCGGATTTTGCGAGCTTAATTTTTTCTACCTTGATCAACGTGACGGACGTCAGCGGGATATATTGATTTCTCTCGCGACGGTTTAATGGCAGAATGGTCTCCTTATCCTGACGTGTTCTTATTAGATCGATAGTGCGCAGATCATCCGTCAGGTATCGGTTATCGAAGCGTTCGCTTGTCAGCCATTTGTGTCGATAATGCAAGATCCTGGAAAATGTGTTCCAAAATACCTCAGGTTTCAAAGTATCAAAATAACGTCTTAATAAATTTCACCTTAGCAGCATGAAGAAAATGAAGAAAGTGGTCATGAAGCTCATCCAGTCGAAAACGGCTAGAAATCTATCGGTCCTCGATCGTACCTCGGTAATTATACCAGTCGATACGTCTTCGAGGGCTTTACTTTGGTTCGTCTCAAAATGGAAGGAATGCGAGAATTTTACTTTAACGTAGAACATTGCTTTTACATGGCGAGTAAACCTTTTGATTTCTATGTAAGCAAGAGATATTTTAAATCAGAGAAAAATATAAAGAGCTTACCAATATTATGTTAATGGAAGAATTTATGAATTTATAAAACAATTAAATGTTTTAGGAATATTTAAAATCGTAAATAAATTGTATTTGAGTAAATTTCTAAATTCTTGATATTTACAGGGATTTGGAAATTTTCAAAAATTTGTTGTACATAAACTCTTTCTTCCAAAAACACTTTCATATAGATTTCCAATCTTGACATACTCTTCCGTACGGCGTTAACTATAGTATCGGCGACATAAGACACGAGCATGCAGATGAAGTCCAGAGGTTTCACTACGTAACACAAGGCGCCGACGACGTACGCCAGATTGCAAATCCCACCGAAAAGGGGACCGAGCTTCGCTTTGCAGTCAGTAACCGCGCCCTCAAAGACACTCTGACACCTGTCGAACGGCGTGCCCAGCTTCTTGTTGCAGATATTCACGATGCTGCCGAGCCATTGAAAAACCGACGTGATCACTCTCACTGAAAGATACGTTTTTCAAGTTACGAAGATCGATTATCCCGCGAAGCCAAGGGGAGTACGTTGACTCACGTATACTAAGCACAAGTCGCTTGATAGCCACGAGAGTCCGCTTAATCTTCCTCACGACCACCTTCACCGTCTTTATTACTTTCGATATCGCGTCTCTCAGAGCGTAGAAGGGTTCTTTTATTAAGTCAACTACGTTTTTCACGGCTTGTTTTAATTGCTCCTACGTATGTGTGTTTTTTTATGATTTACATTAGTAATGACAATTTCAAACAACGACGGCAAATCAAAAAACATAATCATATAAATTATATCTTATGAATTCGAAAATGTGCAATGGAAATGCAACGGATTGCGGAACCAACGATATGTATGAACGTTCAAGTCTTTTATCGGCTAAACAAAAGATCTAATTATGGGCAGAACCATTCAAGGATTCAAGGATTGGTAGGCATTTATAGACATAAGTGGAATACGTAAACAAACTCACCTGTTAAAGCTTACCTGTCCACAGACTAAAGACTCCGAAAGGACACTAATATTATGCAAGATATTCTTTGCCGGTCCAGTAAGTGTTAGAATAAAAGCATAGGCCATCAAGGCCTGTCTGCCACGTTTAGAAAAGAATTGCGGCAGCAATAGAAATACAATGCATCTATGTAAATGTTGACATACATTTGTAGAAAAATGCAATAAAGAAGATAGAACTATGAAATACAATAGAAGTTAAAAACACCAAGGTACGATTTTCATTTTTTTTTTGTTTTTAACTAATTAAAATCTTAATCTTAATATACTTAAAATATGCTATAGCCTATATAACTTTCATATTTATATTATTGAAGTTCACGCAAATTTACCTTACACGACGAGAAAACGCCAAACCGAGCGTGAGAATCACTCCAAGGGCCGAGCAGAGCATCGTGGCAGACGAGAGAGTAAAACTCAGTTGAATCACAAAGAACACAAAGAACATGTATGTAAGAAATATGCCGCCCAAGAATCCAAACACGCTCTTCAGAATGTAATTCTCGAGCGAACCGTCCATACGAAGAAGCCTCGCCTTTTTGTAAATCCATGTATGCTTTATGGGGGAAATTATTCGGCTCCAGAAATGATCCAGCTTCTTTCTGCATCTATTGAGATATGATTACGCGTAATAACTTGACAATAAAAAATAGTAATACGTTAAAATAAAACATTGGAGCATAAAATAAAAAGTGTCATCAAAATTCTGATAAAAAGCAGAGAAGAAAAAGAGAGAGAGATACGTATGATATAATAAATGTTAGAGAGTAGAATTAAGAGTAAAATTAATATTGATCGGTCGGATAACGAGTTAATGGCCAGGCTCACTTTAATCTCTTTCGTCGGAGACGCTGCTTGAAAGTCAGCCGTGGCTCGACACCCTCGGAGATCTCGATCGATCTCAATTTCTCATCTTCGTATCTTAACCTGGCTTTCTCGAGCTTTCTAGCTTTGAGAACCAATTGAAAAAACGCCATGGTCTCATTCAATTACTTTATCTAATCCTCTATTCTATTTCATACGTCTCTTATGAATTATATTAACTATTCTATAGCTAATGAGTAATTACGATGAAAATGTCACTGAACGTCATGGTTCTAGCATAAACTGAAGTTTCGAGCAACTGGAGCAACTGGCATTCGTTCGCATTGTGATTCTTCGTTGTTTCATCCATAAATCAACTGTATACATGCATTTATCTAGAAATTTGTAAGAATCGATTTTTTCTTGATTTAACTTATGTAGCATTTTTCCTCAGAGTAAGGGCCCGGACACACACTTCTGCACAACGCATAATGCGTAAGCATAAGAAAATTGATTGGTCCATACACATGTGCATAAGGAAATAAACCAATCAGTTTTCTTATGCTTACGTATTATGCGTTGTGCAGAGGTGTGTGCTCCCCGCTTAACTCCTATCTTACAATTACACATTGTAATTATAATAATATAAGTAACAAAATATGTCATTTTATTATATTCTTTTGGAATAAAATGCTCGGCCAATTCTTTTAAGTTTTCATTTTCAAAGGAGAATGGACATTTTACGCGCAGGAAAGATTTGTTCCAGAGGCAGACGTTTTGTAACATAGTCTGATATACTGGAGCTCCAAGCTCCGTTACCAGCAAATGATCACAGAGACAAGCGTCGGCAGATGAACGAGCGATGATAAAAGCTGTGTGTTACCAGTTTCTGGTTTATCGGAAATTTGAGTGTGTTAGCGTTGTGCGTAAAGCAGTTTCCTCTTTGATTATAAACATTGTCATTTTGTATCATGATACATGTATGTACGCATAAGCAGAAAACTGATGAGTATTGCAGAATCTTTAAAAATACTGACGGCCAAGTCCAAATTGCGCAAATTATGTAATTGTGAAATTAAAATTAAGGTAAATTTTCATGCTTGTTATCATAGTGTCTGCTGCTTTTTAAAGCCATATCGAGAATATCAAAAACGTTGGAGAGAATCTAACGTTTTTTCCGGTACTTTTGCAATATATTTCTAACAGACGTTTTATATTTTTACATTATTTTAAACTTTTTGGCTGGAGCAAGACCCGTTGACCTATCCATCGAGTTGCGTTCCCCAGTCCCCACGTCTACCTCGAACGTTCTTCAAGAACCCGCTCTGTGTCGGACGTCGCCAGCGTTGGTCTTCGATTCTTCAAGGAGGACCGCGCGATACCGCCGACGGGCGTCGGAGCGGGACACCGATGTCACCCGCACCAGCATCACAGACACAGGCCGACGAAGGAAGGTGGGCGTCGAGGTCGCCGGAGAGGGGCGCGCAATCTAAAGCCGATAACGAGCCAGCTGGCGGCGGCAGTGCCGTCGTTTACGTGGAGGTACGACCTTTGCGAGAGTTCGCTCTCGCTGGTGGGGCTCGTGCCGGATCGCTCCTGGAAGGTCAGAGGCTGTCCTGGGGATTAAATCACCGCTCGCGGCACGGAAAACTCGGAGGTGCCCGCGTGTCCCCGAGGAACACTCCGAAGAGTGGCGAAACACGAGGGAGGGTGAAAAGAACAACAACAAAAAAAAAAGGAAAACAAACATGCCGTGAACCTCGCCAGGTGACAATGCGTACGACCCGATGAAGTCGACGGTGCTCATAGCGCGTGCGGCTTTCGATCGCATGCGACCAACACCGTAGACACTTTGTCGTCATCGTCGTCGTGTCTTTGCCGTGCGTGTGCATGTGTGCGGTGCGCGGTGGTGAGCGCCCGTGACCGTGTTGTACCTGATCCAGTGATACCTCCTGACCCAGCTTCTACCTGATCCAGGTGCCCGACACCTGGACCCATCACGATGACCACGAGGGAACTCTACGTAAAGGTATCGCGAAGACTAGGTTCGGAGATATATTTAGAGATATCAGGTGCGCGCATCCCCGAGGAAGATGGCAGGTCTCCTCTGACGTAAATAAAATTGCGCGCCGAGGATTCTCGCGCGCGCCACCGTTTCGCGGTCCCTCGGGGGGGATTGACGCTGTGCGCTCTTCAAGGGGATGTTTCTATTTGGCGTGAACTGAAAAGTCGCGGAGCACGACTGTGTAGAGATTTCGATCCTTCGTTCGGAATCGAAGTCTCCGCGGATTCTCTCGCTCGTCGGATGACGGTTCCATAATTGGAGGCGTGAATAATGGAAGGCGATTAGGGATGTTGCTCCAGTTTCTCGAGCCCGAAAGAACCGAAAGGAACTTTGAAGATAAATGTGAAACACGTTTTTTTTACCTTCAAGTGCATTAAACGGGTTGAAATTCAAAAAACAATATATCCATAACAGTAATAAGCATTTTAAAAACTTTAATCATCGTTTAAAATTGCACATTTATCGCACGCCACTGTAATTTACATATAAAATTATGGGATTATTCCGGTCGTATGTAATATCTCGAAGTCTCGCTTGACGTGATTCAACCGCATATATCAACCAAGAAACTCGTGGAGTTGAAAATGACTCGGTTATACAATCAGTGGAAATTGCGGGAACGATGTCGGCTGCTGCGAGATTATGGTTGCGCGTGCGAAACTGTGATCCGGCTCCTTTTTTTTACAATCATCAAACGTTGAACGCGCAAAACATTTGACATTTCGAGTGAACGTATCTTTCTCGCGGTGTCACCGGGCATAACTCGCGATCCAGGAAATCTGTCAACCCGTTTCCGATTTCACTCTGTTACTTTTTACAAATATCCAGGAAAGCGAGGTCCCACCAGCCTTTCAGAAGCGTGAGTTTCCTATTGCGCAACGATAAGATCAAACAATAAATCAAGGGTTATATAATTATCATTGTGTCTACGTTGCTACACGCCCGTAAATGCACACGTTTGTCACGAATATAGGTCATCCATTTACATAATACGTCATAGTTTCTATGATACGAGATACTTGGGCCGAAGAGAAAATTCTATTTCTCACTGTTATTCTTTTTTACTCTTATTTGAATATTTAACAGACGTTTCCATTGTATTTAATTTATGCAAGTTATATTTCTCACTTCTAAAGGACTCTTCCTTCATTCTCCTCTCAACAGGCATCTTGATGTGAGGCACAACAATCGCTTTCCGCTTTTTCTGACAACATTTATTTGAAGACGTATTCATCTTGATGAATCAGCTGTTTTCCGGGATTTCGATCGACACGAAACATAAATAAACAGATTCTTAAATTTCGCTGAGCATACCTTTAAACTCGAGCTTCGTATGGTAAGAATCAACAACACTGACCTGATATCCTATCTAAAGCGTTCTCTCTCTTAAGATTAACAAATTCGGTACGATTGTATACATATTTTCTCACGCGGTTTATATCTTCCTGATGCAAAACTGATGCAAACAATAATTAATATCTGTTGCGATTTTTTAAGCCGTAACAATTTTCTGTTTATAAATTAATATATATTAATCAATATATCATTAGTTTTTAATATACAACGCAAATCGAGAAAATTGATTTTTTATTTCCCAATTTATAAAAATGGAGGTATTGATGGAGAATCTCGGTTCAGATTGTTCGCAAGCTACATTTTTATTGACATATATTGATTGATCGAGCTGCAGAACGCGTGACTTGAAACAATAAAAGGTTGTTGAATATTTTGCTGTCTGTATGTGCATTAATAAATACGGAAAGACGAAGTTTTTCTTGAGCATTCGAGATTTCTTTCCGAAAGTAAAATCAATAACTGCCAGCGAGAGAGCCTCCATTACTGGAGACCTAAATTCTGGTCTAAATCAGGTGGCACGATCGTAGAAATAACAGCGTGTGTTTGATTCACCGCGATAATGTTTCATTAACAGCACGGTTACGATTACATGAAACGCTTTCGGGTGTAGTGTTTGATAAGATGCATCTTGAAATTGAGAATTAGTAAATTTATTACTATACATGGAAAATATTTATTAATGAATAATTAATAATCAAATTATTTATTAATAAATAATTAGGCGAGACAATTGATTCTTTCTGATAGAATTATTGCACTATCTTTGTTAACACACTTTGTTTGTTAACACAGCTGTCATTAACAGATGCTAACAGACGCATTTTCCAGTCATGAATTATATTAACCGAAGCCGAAATCGCGGAATATCTCTAACATATCGTGACAGTTAATTGTATCTTTCAACGATACTTAATTGTCATCCGAGTTGTTTCAGAAAAAAATCATTGTGTCAACAACATGTAATGTAAACATATGGAAAAACTGATTTTGCCAGATCTAGGATAATCGCAATTCGAAAATTTAGTCGCAAAGAAATAACATATAACGTACATTATCATCGTCCCAAAGCGAGTGATAAATTCACGTGCAAACTGAAATGCAAAAAGTAATACGACGCATAATAAAACGCGCCTTGGGATTATAGCGTGCGAAGTGCCGCATGCCGCCGAGTAATGAAGAGACCGAGATTAGAAAGCGTTATTGCCTTATGCTATTCCCTTTAAGCCTGTGACGTTTCTCCCCGACGTTGGTGGTTGATTTATCGCTGCGGCCAAGTGAACGGCGGGGGTTGCCCGAGGTCGGGCATCGTGCTTTTTGTTATAACAGGTTTTCGCTCCTTCGGACGCAGGGGTACAAGAGAAAAAATGTCAGAAATGACATTAGCGGCACGGGCACCATTCTTTAGGTGCTTTTTTTTCGTCGATTATACTAATTCCAGAGTAGCTACGACTATGCGAGTCTTCGGAAGGTTCTCTCATCGAATATCGAGCGTCGTTATAGAGAAAAATATTCGGAAGACAGAAAATTGTAGGGAAAAAAAGAGTAAAAGAGAAGGCACTTTTTTTAATTCGAAAAAAATTTTGTGATGCTATGAAGAAAAAGATTTAAAATTACTTACTTCGTCGTAAAACAATGAAACGCGAAGATTGGTGAAACATCTTTTATTTCATTATTCTCGGACTGACTCTCTGAATTTGCAAGATAATTTATGTAAAGTTATTATCATTAAGAACAAGATTTGTCAGAACAAGAAATCTTGTAGAAACTTGAATTCTGATGAAATCTTGAGTATGACGACAGTGATAATTTTCTCGAGATTATTATTCCGCTATGGACCTTCCTTAAATGGTCGTCGGCCATTGCCCGTAGATAAAATGTTCCTCACGGTCGCGTGAGGAATCTACCGGTCTTAGCGACGACGGAGGGCAAAGAGTGCAGCGAGATCGTCTCGCGCCGAGGTGTTTTGCTTTTCTGCAGCGAGAGAAAGGAATCTGCTCGGCCGTAAGCGTATAGCTTGCCGATCGCGTTCCTCGAACTGATCACCCGGTTGGCTGTTCCCAACGATTCTAGCTCACCTTTTAGCGTGAAAGCGCGTTCGTGACTTCAGCTAAATCGAAATTGATATTTAAAAAAATTGCCCCATCAAACTCTCATTGAGACGGCGTCATGTGTCTGCGGTTTATTAAATATTTATATCATTGCTTGTTTGAGATCAGCGCGCGGCGCTTGCACTCTCATTGCGCGAACGTTGCCGGGAACCCTTTCTCTTAACAGAGAGACCATTCTCCTCGTATTGATTACATCGCGCCGTGGTCAGAACTTTCGTGTCTCAAGATCACTGCGTACCAGACTCTCTAATCTATTATCGATTGCATACGCGCCGTTTCCGCTATCGATTATCGAGATTAGTGCGTTTCGCCGCTTCGTTCGCCCGATAAGAATAATTCCCGCCGGCGAAAGCGTCTTCACCGGAGAAGCGCTTCTTTCTCTCGCGAGGAAATGTTTCCTGTGTTAAATAAGGCGTTACGTTGGTCCTTTATGGTCCCTTCTCTCTATCCGCGGGACGTAAAATCCTCGCGGCGATATCCCACGAAAGCATTCCGCTTTTACGGACGCGCGCATAACTAACACCCGCGCCCGAAGCGGAAAGTCTCGTTCTCACGATTGCGGTCTTTCTTTTGCGGAAACTCGATGGCTAAATCTGCCTTTGTTTACCGATTAATCGCGCCTCGGTAAGATATAAACCGGGAGCATTAACCCATGAAGATATTTTCATAACGTCATGCTACATTACATTTTATTTTACGCCGGATATCGCCATTATTTCGAGTTAAAAACAGTGCGATAAAATGTAATGATGCTATTTCTTACGGCGCTTGACGTTATGATTAGTGAAAATTAAACGTGCAACTTTTTTATGACGCAAATCGCAGCGGGATATTTTAAGCTCTAATTATAAATCACGTAATTTTGCGTGTGTAGGGAAAGAGATTATATATATACACGCGTATAATATAATAACGCAATTTTTAGTTTTATTTGTAATTTAAATGAGAATTAGATTAACGCGCTTCTATGTTTTATAGTATATTAGATAGGAAAAACGTAAACGTATACGTCAACGTAAACAATCGATCTTACTATCACAATGCCGATATCAACGACAGAGAAGATAAATTCGATGAAGTTGTTTGTACCGTTTGTTAATAGACCTCGAGGTTTTTATAGTCTGCTCTTAGATCATCCATGTGCGTTTCATGGTCAAAGCTTACCTAACGAAGTTTGAGAACATTATCAACGTGTATGCTTTTTAAAATGTATATAAATTGTCATTTCGCGCTTTCCAAAAAATATGGGATATAAAATGTGAAAAGTAAAAATAGAACATGTCAATAAACGTTGAATATAAGTTTTCATTAATTGTTTTCGTATTTTTACTTATACAATCTGATGTTTTTTCTTTATTTTTAAATTTTGTTTCTTTAACAATTATCCAAAAGTCACTCTGTTTCTCCACATATCGCGAACTCCATTCTATTTTATATTTTAAGTGTTTATGTTTACGGAGAAACCACGTAATAGACCGAATTGTCCAGTTTCTTTGCTGAAGAAATCCATGTCAGCATGAGTCACACATTCCGGGATGGCCTCGTAGTGATAAGATTGCGACGCCCCACCATATCGCTTCCACCTATGTTTAAATTGTACGAAAATGTGTACGAAGACCTGAACACGAGACTTTAACGGAGTGTCATTGCCACGTGCTAGTGATCAAAACACTTGTCTGACCATAATTGACACAACTACCAATAATAAAAAAAATGCATTGAAAATAGAGTACTTTACTAGTCAAGCGAATACTGCTTTTGTAACACTGCTATTCAATAAAATTAGACTAAAACATGTGATTCAAAATTATATATTAGAAATATATTAAGCTTATTTTCAAGATATATGCGATTGTTTATCTCATTAATTAATCAGCGGAAGTGCAATTATTTTGTGTATTACGTGTATACTGAATCTACATATAAAATTATTAATCAACTGTTGGATGGTATACTGTGGTTTCAATGAATAATTTTATGTTATGCAGCATGGGAACTGTTTTATATTAAACACTTGTATATTTTCCTTATTTCTTCTCTTACATTGTTTTTTTTATTTCCCACGATCGTCTTTATTATCGTTTCTTTATTTTCTTTATTTTCAGTAAAGCAATGCATTTAGCTTAATTTAAAATAACAGAATTACCCGTACAATTATATATATATATATTGCTTGCAAAATTTAATAAACACTTAATTTAATTTTGCCGAGTCCTAATATCGATCCGTGCACGAAAGGAATACGCGAAAAATATTCGCGATTAGAGAAGAGTAGAAATCCTTACGTGCGAAATGCAACGGAAGCCTTACATAGTAGTGAAGCTCGCGCGGATACAGAACAATCGAAGGGTTGCATCGCCTGCCTAAAGGCAACAAAGCTGTTTCTTGCATATGCGTACAATGACTTGCGTCAAGTTTCGAAGAAAATATGTTACCAACGTTCGAGTAGTTTTCGCGAAATTGGGGCGACATCGATCACAAACGCCAGCTGCGACGAAAACGTGCGCTGCAACAAAAAGTTCCTCGCTCTAGAGGAAAATATTACGAAAACTTTACGAAAATACATTTATACAGAGAAAGAAAGACAGAGAGAAAGATAGCATTTTCAAAATAGAAACTATATACATATCAATAAAACTTCAATAAAATTAGCAAAGTTCTTCATGCAGTCCTGAAAGAGACAAATCGCTTTTTTATTTACGCATACAATTTATCGTACTTTTTAAATTGTTCATTATTGATGCCGTATCTTAATCATGCGGATATCGAATCTCTGTCGACACAGTCATTACTAATCCGCGACAGAAGGCGGTGCGGTGGAATCAGGAAGCTTACTCGCATTAGATTAAGAAATTACGTAAATACGCAAAATGCGGCGTAACTTTCTACGGATCCACGGATCACTTTTGTCTTCTGGACACCTCTTCAATTAAAGGCTTGCTATGAGAACCCGGTAGAGAGCTCGAGTTTTTTGTTTCTCTTCCCGCGTGAGTCCGTGGTGATAATTGGCCTTGCTGCTATTGCTGCTGCAGTGTTATTGCATGCACTGCGGTATAACATAGAAAGCATGGGAATAATTTCCTCGGTATGCCGCCACGAAGCGAGAGAGCTAGCGCAGGCGTACCTTAAGCTGTGTAAAATTTCGATGTAAAGAAATTTGCGTATGTGTAGAAAGAAACCTTTCCGGATAAAGCCGCGAAACTCAATTAAAAAATTAAGATAAAAGAAAAAGAATAAAATTGAAAATACTTTCTATCTAACCGATCATATAGCCCTAAAACTTTGTATTAATATAATGCAGTTGCATTGACCGTAACTTGTATGTAACCCCTGGGTCGGATCCAGGAATATCTCGACTTATCCTTTTTATTTATCTACCTTTCCATCGCTTCTTTCCTTTATGCATGAACTCTGCGAATGGTTCAGCGAAAGTCTCTTATGTAATTAGCTAATATACTATAATAACGTTCTTAAGACAGGCGAAAGCCTTCGTGTCACCGACATAAAACTGCATCTCATGACATCACATTAAATTCGCTAAGTATAAATTCTTGTATATAAATGCTTTTCTGTGCGGTTTTTACGATTTGTACATCTTACAATAAACATAATCTACATTTTTTTTAATTTAACAGAACGTCTTGAAAGAAATTGTATTTATGCAGAAGAGATATCATTATATCTTCAGATTTTGAAAATTACTCACCGATTTATTTTTAATCTATTAGAGCGAAAATGTGACTCAAATAGATCTTATCAGTTCGCGTTGTAGCGTCAAGCCCGGTGTGGAAGGTCGTTTATTAAATACGGCACAAATATTATTTTCTCATTGATACTCCAATTCTGGTGGCGTAAGCACTTAATACATTACGATGTTTGTTCACGTGGTGTCGTTTATCGCCAGTGTAATCTTGCGCGCGTTTCGCATAAATACGAGTATATGCAGAATGCCGTGCGTTTTTCGTGAGTCACACGAGCAGGAGACGTGTCGATAGGGGCAAACCAAGAGATAAGAGGTTTAATTATACCGCGTCAGTGACTTTGCGACCATTACGCGTCACCTATTTGCGTTTTTATTTCTTCTCCACCCGGCGAAACGGTATCTTGCGTAATTAATGATACACACGTGCATGGCCCACACGCTGTGGGAGCGAAGTTCAGGGTCGCGTATTTCATCGTCTTTTTAAACGCGGCTAATTGGCACGTGTAATCAAAGCGGCTAATGAAATCATTTATGAGATTTAACAAGGAGGAAAACCGGCGTCTTTTTTTCCATCTCTTCCGAAAGATTTTCGCACGCACCGTAGAGATGCGATTCAATCGACGCGAATCATCATCGCCGTGCAATAATTAATAAGCTCGTTAAAGTAAACGTGAGGTTGCGAATTCACAATTCACAAGTCTTGCCTGCCATTTCACACGACATTTGATGTAATTGCTATCCCAGCTTAAATTGGGTATTACTGCGATTACGCGTTTCGTTCATTCGCGAATTTACTTAAATTATAAAATTAAGATTGCGATTTTTCAATATGACCTCTAAAATGCATTTCAGTACAAAGCAGATTTTAATTCTAAAGGATATCTACAAATTGTACTTATTTTACATGTCAAAAAATTTATTACCATAATTATACAATCCTAGGTACTTGTACAAAAGAGTATTTAATTATGTAGACAGAGTTTCTTTAGGAATTGGAAGATTTAAAATTCGTCACGCGGTTCTTATCTCGGGATATTTATGAAAAAAGAGCGATTGATATACTCAATGAATTATTTCGTCCGTGAAACCTGAATATAGTTATGCATCGCCGACGTTACTTATGGGATGATCCGAAGATGTGGGACGGCGAAAGGGAAGTCGCGACTTCGGCAGAAAAACCAATTTACCGTTGCTTGACATGCTTCTGGATAGTACATTTGTAATACAATTGGGTGAACCCGGGAGACCGCTTCGACAATACGTATAGATCCTTATAACATGAAAGTCCGTTGGGTTTGGTTACACCGTTATTCACTCACGAAAGTCGCTCGCGCATGTTCGTAGAAAATGTCAGACTGCATGTAAAACTATCTTTGACGGTTACTGACGGACGACTATTTGCGTGATATCGCGATGTTTTCACGATAGCCTAATTTCTGGGATTTGTGCTTAAAACAGCTTTTAGATTTCATATTATTTAGACTTTAGATTTATGCAGTAGACTTGACATATTTACACATTATATGTATGTATACACTTTATGCAGTATTATCTATTACCTATTGCGTGATTAAAATTTCAATTAATATAAATAACGTTATTCGTTATTGTTTTGTATTATCTGTGCATATCTATTACCTGTTGCATAATTAAAATTGTAATTAATATAAACAACATTATTCGTCTTTGTATGTTACCTACTTTATAACTAAAGCGATTGAAAGACAAATTCAAGTTTCAGCTTTCTTTCTAATGCAGAAATAGCGTGCCCCGTACAATTTATTATGTGGATATGTGGATCAATTTCGTATTCGCAAAGCATTAAAGGAATCATTGATCTTGTATGTCATGTCGTCCTCTTGTTCGTCATGTGTATGATTAATGATGGAAATTACGTTAAGTACTAAGATTGAATAGAACGGTAATTTCTACGCTCGAACGGGGTCTTCTATCGTATACGAATGGTATATGATAACATTGAATATATGAAATAACGGCGAATTGGAGCATTTGTCGACCAAATCGATACATTCTTATTGGCGACCTTTATGTGCTACTCCAAAAGGAAAAAGCGGGTCGTCTTTGCGATACTTAAAAAGTCACTCGATGACCAATTAAATGTAACGATTGTACGTTATAAACGAGTGTAGTCAATAAATTATTCGCGATCTTGATAAATAATATCTGTAAACTTTACCCTTAATTTTTATTCAGATCTAAAATAAAGCTAATTAAACCATCTTTATTTTTAACCAAAATATACTCAGCTTCAGCAGTCTTGGCGCGACTTTTTAATAATTTCATAAACCCTCGGCGTTAACGAACGGGGATGCGCCACGATTTTCTATTAAGCTATAATAAAATATAATAAAAACGACGAAACTTTATTAACGCAAAAACGAATCGATCGTAGGACGCCCGAGTATGGGTACCGCATCCGGAGAAGGTGTGGGAAGGCGCCGTGCTCTTGGAGAACTACAGGCAGAATCCGCCGACGTTGAAAGTGCGCACGGAAGAGTCGAAACAGACGAGGATATTGGAGATCAAATCGGACAACGATCTCCCGCCGCTCCGAAATCCCGACATTCTGATCGGAGAAAACAATCTCACGTCGCTGTCGTTCCTTCACGAGCCCGCTGTCCTCTACAATCTCCAGATTCGCTTCCAACGGCATTCCATTTACACCTACTGCGGCATTGTCCTGGTAGCCTTCAACCCGTACAACGAATTGCCCATCTACGGCAATGACACGATATGGGCCTATAGGGGCCAGGCGATGGGCGACCTGGAACCCCACATATTCGCCGTGGCCGAGGAAGCCTATACGAAGTTGGAGAGGTGAGTAATCTCCCGTCGACAATTATCTACAGATATTGTGTCATCGATATACGTTTGTATATCAATGTTAATTAAATGACAAGTCAGGTGATCTTTCCGTTGGATAAGAAACAATACTAATCGTTAATGACTGTATAAATAAAAAAAATATAAATACTTCAGTTAAGTAATAAATTAATTTTAATAGAATTTAAATTATATCTATACAAAATATATTTTGTATTATTATATGTATACTATATTATATTTTGATTCAATATAATTAGCTCCAATTTAACGTAATCTTATTTAATTCGAATAAAATGATAATTAATTTATACAAACTTTTAATTTAGAGAGAATCATGACCAGTCGATTATCGTCTCCGGCGAATCGGGCGCCGGCAAAACGGTCTCCGCGAAGTATACCATGCGGTATTTCGCGACTGTCGGCGGATCGGCGACGGAAACGCAAGTCGAGAAGAAGGTCCTCGCCTCTTCGCCTATCATGGAGGCGATCGGTAATGCGAAGACTACCAGGAACGACAATTCCTCTAGATTCGGAAAGTTTATCGAGATCCAGTTCAATAAGAGCTATCACATCACCGGCGCGAGCATGAGGACCTACCTGTTGGAGAAGTCGCGGGTGGTGTTCCAAGCGAATGAGGAGCGAAACTATCATATCTTTTATCAGATGTGTTCGGCGGCGAAGCGTCTTCCCCAGTTGCACCTGTCCGACCAAAATCAATTCCACTATCTTAATCAGGGCAACAACCCCAGGATCGACGGCGTGGACGATCTCGCGTACTTTGATGAGACGATAAATGCTCTGACGATGCTCGGCTTTACGTCCAAACAGCAGGACGACATGCTGCGGATCCTGGCGGGCATCCTACATCTAGGTAACGTAAATATAAGCAGTTGCGTGAGCAAGGACGCAAAGGACGGCGAGGTGGATACCGAGTCCAGCTACATTTCGCCGTCGGATCGGCATCTACTCATTCTTTCCGAGCTGCTGGGCGTCGAGGTGAACGCGATGCGCAAGTGGCTGTGCCATCGGAAGATCGTCTCGACACGAGAGGTCTTTCTGAAGCCCATGACCGTGGAGCAGGCGAACGGGGCGCGGGACGCCTTGGCCAAGCATATCTATGCCGAGCTCTTCAACTGGATCGTGACCAACATCAACAGCTCACTGCAGTCACCCAGTCAGCCGCACTGTTTCATCGGCGTACTGGACATTTACGGCTTCGAAACGTTTGAGATAAACTCGTTTGAACAGTTCTGCATCAACTACGCGAACGAGAAGCTCCAACAGCAGTTTAATCAGCACGTCTTCAAGCTGGAGCAGGAGGAATATCTGAAAGAGGACATCGAGTGGACCTTCATCGATTTCTACGACAATCAGCCGTGCATCGACCTGATCGAGACCAAACTCGGCATTCTCGACCTCCTCGACGAGGAGTGCCGCATGCCGAAGGGTTCGGACGCCTCCTGGGCGGAGAAGTTGTACACCAAGTGCATCAAGTCTAAGCACTTCGAAAAACCGCGATTCGGCACTACAGCCTTTCTGATCTATCACTTCGCCGATCTCGTGCAATACGAAACCGTGGGCTTCCTGGAGAAGAATCGCGATACCGTAATCGAGGAGCAAGTGGACGTGCTAAGAAGCGGCGAGAACAAATTGCTGAGAAGGCTGTTCAGTGACGAGGACCCGAAGTTGACAGTGCCGCACACGAGAGTGAAAGTGTCCGCTCAGAAGAGCGCGCCGATGAGCGCAGCCAACAAGCAGAATAAAAAGACAGTCGGCTCGCAGTTCCGTGACTCCCTCAACATGCTGATGGCTACACTGAACGCAACGACGCCGCACTACGTGCGCTGCATCAAGCCGAACGACGAGAAGGAGGCCTTCGAGTACAGTCCGGTGCGTGCGGTGCAACAGCTGCGCGCTTGCGGCGTTCTAGAGACCATCAGGATCTCCGCCGCGGGCTTCCCAAGTCAGCGTACGTACGGCGACTTCTTCCAGAGGTACCGCTGCCTCTGCAGGTTCAAGGAGATACGGCGGGATGATCTGAAGGAGACTTGCCGGCGCATCCTGGCCAGATACATCAACGACGAGGACAAGTTCAAGTTTGGCAAGACCAAGGTGCTTTTCAGGGCCGGTCAAGTGGCGTATCTGGAGAAGTTACGGGCGGAGAAACAGCGCGATGCTTGTATAATGATTCAGAAGACTGTGCGCGGTTTGATCCAGCGTAACAGGTATAGGAAAATCCGTAGATCGATTCTGGGCATTCAGAGATACGGCAGGGGTTACATCGCCCGGAAAAAGGCAGAGGCTGTGAGGAGGGAGAGAGCGGCGGTGAAGATTCAGGTGCATGTGAAGGGCTGGCTGCAGAGACGATGGTATTTGCAGTTAAAACGCACGATTCTCGGCCTGCAGACGCGCGGCAGGGGTAACATAGCTCGCGCCAGGTACAGGATGATGAAGGACCACGCCGCCGCGACGGTGATCCAGAGATTCGCTCGTGGATATCTCGTGAGGATGGCATGCAAGAAGAAACTCAGGGACATAGTAATCGTACAGTCGTGCATCAGGAAACGCCAGGCGAAGAAGATCTTTAGGCAACTGAAGGCCGAGGCCAGAAGCGTGGAGCACGTCAAGTCGCTCAACAAAGGATTGGAAATGAAGATTATAACGTTGCAACAAAAGATAAACGAGATGGTAAGTGATATATGTCATATAATAATATTTTGCCCATATAAGCTTAAATCATAGATGTATTTATTATTATATGCTTTTATTTATCTTTTTAATAATACGTGATTGCATCTGAGAAACGCACGAACTTGTTATTTCAGGCGAAGGAGAATCAACACTTGAAGAACGTTCAACACGAGATGGTAGATTTGAAGTGCAAGCTAGACAGCTTGAAATCTGTCGACGTTGAGAATAAAAAATTGAACGGAATGGTGCAAGACAAAGAGAGAGAGTTGAAAAAGATGGAGGAAATTCTACAGCGGGAGAAAGACGAGAAGATGGATATATTGCATGATAAAGAGAGAACTGGTCTACAGAAGGACGAGGAGAACAAGAAGCTGCAGGAAGAGAATGAAAGATTGCGAAAGGAACTCTCGATAGCGACCGAGAAATTGAAGAGCAACCAGCGCGGTGCTGAGGAGAACCTGAAGTATCGACTCGAGCAGGAGAAAGACCTGCTTATGCTGGAACAGGATCAGGATCGCGGAGCTTACCAAAGACTGCTCAAGGAATATCATGAGCTGGAGCAGTACGTGGAAATGCTGGAACAAAAGATTGCGTCGATTCAAGGAGTGCTCGGGCACTCGCGCTCCTTGAGCAATGCTTCCAGCGGCAATGGCCAAGTCACGTCGGCAGAAAATCTTCCACACGATGATCAAAACATCGTAAGTCAAGACACATTTATTCATTCATTCATTCATAATGGCGCAACAGTCCTAGTCGGATCTGGGTCTCTCCCAAAGTCATGTGCTTGTGGTGCACACGCAATACAAGCGATACAATTTTATTTATTTTGGTTCTCCATCCATCCTCAGTCCTATTACTCGTGTCCGAGCGTGGTGACTTCTCTTCATATACATGTGTTGCGCACGTGGATTATACACATTGTATATGGGACCTACAGTTTAACGCCGATTCCGAACGGCAATTTTTAGAGAAGTTTTCATGGCAAGACATACTCTCGGTGGTTTGCCATTGCCTTCCGAGAGGAGAACGAGCGAATAAAATTTTCTAGCCCTACCGGGAATCGAACCCGGGACCTTTGGTTCAATAGACCAGTGCGCTGTCTACTAGGCCACGCTCGTCCTCAGATTCGTCCTCATTTTGGTTCTACCAGGACTAGATTTGAACCTGAGATTTTTGGTTTAGCAGACCAGTGCGCTGTCTGCTACGCCACGCTCGCTCACACATTATGAATATTATTGAATAAACTGAAGACTCGTTTATATAAAAGGAATTTTAACATGCAATTAAGAATGTAAAACTTACTTTGTCCTATTTTATTTTTTAATGCTTACTGTAAAATATGATAATCATATCTTTAGCTATATTTTGCCTCTCTAGATTTCAATTTTTCACTTTTTATTATAATTACTATTAAAATAAGTTTATTGAAATTACACGCGCCCCGATTTCTTTTTGTAGGATTTCGGTTACGGTTCCGTGAGATCAACAGCTTCCTCGTCGACGCCCTACTCGCGAGTGGAAACGATCGACTGGAGTCAACAGCGGTCGGATAGCCCACCCGACGGAGAAGTTCAACCCAACAAATCGTCTTCGGAGGCCGAGGCCAGGCCCGCACCCACACACGCTCCCGTAGACATCGGTCTCGTGTTGAAGCTGCAACAGAAACTGAAAGACGTCGAGAAAGAGAAAGGCAGACTTATCCGAATGGTCGAGGATTTGGAACGCGACAGTAACGAGGAGTCTACCAGGACGCAAGATTCGTTTAGAGTAAGTAGAGGAAATTATACAGAAAAATAGATTTTTTATCTTAAAGTTTCATTTTCGATCAGTTATTTCTGTGTCGAGTCCTATCTATCTTAACACCTGCCAATTTTCTGACGCGAACTCGACGTCACTTAACCGGC
>NW_020223595.1:0-12717 GCF_003070985.1 Temnothorax curvispinosus | reverse complement strand
ATGGCCTGGCGTGTATATTTCTCAGTAACAAACTAGTCCTTCTATCGGAACGAAACACATATATCGCTTTCATCTCTAGATATTCTCGAGGGTTTCGCACTCGTGTCTCGCGCTCGTTCGCCGATCTTCAACGCCGATATCGAGAGCACGGCGTACTCTAATTCGCAGAAGAGACGCAGCCTTATTCTACCCGCGAGCATCCGCCATTTTCCATCCGAGATACGCGCGGAGCAGCGACAGAGAGACGGGGGTAAGACATGAAGAGGGGGGACGCGCGGAGGGAATGAGAGAGATGAAGAGGAGAGAGAGAGTACGGAGAGCTCCTTTGAGAATTTCGATGTAAGACACTCGGGTGCGCTGTGGCAGCTTCAATTTAGATAATTAATGATACGAGCGTAGGTTAGGTACAGTTAGTACAGTAAGACCGAGTGGAAAACAGTTTCCACCCCCTTCAGCCCCCGTTCCTACCCAAACCACCCACCCGACCGACCCGCGCCACCCCAAAACCTCCCTCGACGGGAGAGTTTCTCGAGACGGCGTAGTACCTTCTGCCATCGCGAGCGTGTTGGGGGGGAGGGGGTGGATCGGGGGAGAAGGTTGGAAACGGGTTGCGCGACGACGCGGGGGGAATGGGGGTTGGCAGAAGGGCGTCGGCGGCGGGGGTCGGTGGTATAAGGGTCTGCCTCTGTGCACCAGCTCGTTTTATCTCCTCTTCGAGACGGCGAGGCGTGAGAGGAAGAAGAAGGACGGGGGAGAGGAGGAGACGGCTGAGGGGGTGGCATGGGAGGATGGCTGACGGTGGTTTTCAATGCTGCACCCTGCATCCAGCACTACACCCGGCCGCCCGCTTTCCTATTTTCCACCCACACCAACCACCTTCTCTCCTCTTCCTCCTCTGCCACCCCCTTCATCGCGCGAGTCGCGATTCTCGACGCGCTGCGACGCCCGGGAGAGCGGGATAGCTGCGGGGAAATTGAATTGAATCTCGAGATGAATATCGAATCGAACGAACTCTCTACCAACCAGCCAGCCACCACCCTCGGGCCACCCTCTCAACCTTCTCCACCTCGTCGGCGTGCTGAGGCCGTTACGCTTCGCCCTGGCCCCTGGTGCCTTTCTCCGTTCGCCTATTGGCATGATCGACTCGTTTTGCGTAATCTATTTATTTGCATTTCAATTTGAAATCGACGTTGACGTAACAAGCAATTGCCGGTTTAAAAGAGCCTATTTTACGACTAAATGAAAATGTCACGTGCCTTAAATCTCTTAGAAAGAGATCGTAAATAATAAAAAGGTGACAGTTGATATTGCCAAGAATTAAGTCTAAGGATATTGATCTAGTGTAGAAGTTTTTATAATTATTTTTTATTATGGTTTCTGATTTTTTTTCTCGTTATTTTGGAAGACGCAAGCTCCTCGCCGTCCGCGGAAGACCCACGTTGAAAGGTGAAAACGCGTAGAAATTGCAATTTGCAAATCGTTTAACGGCCGCTTAGGTCCATTCTCCGTGCGAAAACTTGCACGGTCCAAGTTCCCGGAAGTGCCCCTAATGACTTAATTGTACACTTGTCGCCTTTGAGAACTTAAGTTTCTCCTCCGAGCACGACAATAAGCATTGTCGTCCTTTGTGGACGTTCCAGTGTCTGCGGGGCTATATATCAGACCCACCGGCAAAACCAGAAACGAATCGCACCGCAAATTACGCAAAAAAAGGATTATTTCCATGACAATGGCTTGCCGTAAGACAAAGAAACCCACTAATTAATATTTACGCGGCGTGCATTCAACTGTCTTGAATTTAACGACCACGTGGGTATGGTAATTTTATTCTTCGGATCTGGAGCGAGTCGCACAGCGGGATAAATTGTTCAGCAATATATATATATATATGTATATCCGGAAGGGTTTTACTCCATTATAACAAGATATACGAAGATAAAAAACACAATATAATAAGGTAAATGAGAACTGACGCCGTTGTCCGAGCGATAATTACAGAGTTTTTAGAAAATGTAATATATAAATAATTAGACAAACGTTTCGGTTACATATTTGGACCCTCTTCAGTGTATAAAATTAAGAATGCAGTTTGGAACCGTAGTCCGCAGCGCAGCAATATAACATGTGGATGCCAGTTTCAAAACAATGTGACCGTTGCCTGACAGTCATATCTATTGAAAACTACATCTCTCTGATCGCATATTGCCATAATTATGGCGAGTGGAATTTTTGATACAATGTTACGTGTTTAAGCGCCCAAGTTACAATGTAACGGTTACATTGTTTTGAAATTGGCATCCACATGTTATATCGCTGCGCTGCGGACTACGGTTTCAAACTTCATTCTTAATTGTATACACTGAAGAGGGTCCAAATATGTGACCGAAACGTTTGTTTAATTATTTATATAATACATTTTCTAAAAACTCTGTAATTATCGCTCAAACAACGGCGTCAGCTCTCATTTACCTTATTATATTGTGTTTTATATTCAAGAGAACTTTAACCTTTATTTATTTATTTATACGAAGATAAAATTCCACACGCAACTTAAAATTAAATATAACTCGCCAAATAATAGCAAATGTATGAGATTTCTAATTCTAATGCAGTTTCCGCGTAGTGATATTTTAAACGAGTGTACATTTCGTTTCATCGCGTGCCGTCGGAAAATGGCCGACATGGTTTGAAGAATAGGGTCGCTTTAATCTCATATGTCCTTCAGGTTCTCAATTTCAGCTTTGCAAACATTCTCTCAAACTTGTCACGTGATCATGAATCTAATTATGATGAATCTAACAACAGAGATAGATGTTGATTTTTTTGTTTGTAACTGAGGACAAAAGTTGTTGCGGTAAAATTGAAAGATTTGTATCGCAAGCCGGCCGGGCGCGTTTGTTCGCAACTATCTCGCGTCAAGAGAAATCTCGCGATCGATTCTGATTCAACCCTCACTGGAGGGGTCGGAGACAGGTTACATTAATACCTCGGGAGCATCGGCTGAACTGACTGGTCGACGACTGGTCAGCGACGACTGGTCGGCATCTTCTCGCGGTCTACGTGAGTGGCCGGAGTAGCAGCAGGTTGCCAGGACCTGTCCTGTGGGAATCCTGCGAGCTGTCCTACATTCGTTGACCGCGGAAAGCGAGTCTGTTTTCATAACGCACGTCGCATGTTGCGATTCTCACGTGACTGGTCGGCGGCCACTCGGGATCGGGGTGTGTCTAACAGGTTTTTCCACGAAATTGCATCGCGAGACCGCCGCGAAGATTTTCAGATACGGATGTAACCAGTCTCGTGTCGTTTCCAGTCGAGGAAACCTCGGAATCTTTGTTCGCGAACATGTTGCCGCAGCTAGAAATGTCTGAAAGTATATTTCGCGTTAAAAGCAATCAAACACGTTGATTGTCGATCAACGATTTCGTGAAGCATCCTTCGTGAAAAAATAAATAATATTGCAATATCGCAGTGCAATTATAATACAACGCGGCTAGGTTTTCTTCACATCGTTTACAAAAAGAATTAGCGTTCTCGCGATATTTCAAAGCAAACGAGAAGGCACTGTGGTAAAATCGTGAAAACATTTCTGGCGGTGCGAAATCCGACGGTAAACGAGAATCCGTGCGAAGCGGGAATTCGTCCGGCACCTTCTTTTCCATTCCGGATTATATAACCACGCTCGCGGGGATGAGATGGACCGAGCACGGTGGTGCGAAAACACGTTTCGCCGCGGAATACCCGGACCCTCGTTTCGACGTTTTAATTGTTTCGTGCTCGTCGCTTTTCGTGCGAGAGTGCGAGAAAGGAGAGTGGAAGCGAGCGAGACCGCCGCGCCGGGCGAGAGGGATGATATAAATATACGGGACGTTTAAAAAGTGCTTAAGCGCGTAGCCGGCCACCTAACTCACCCCCGTCGGTTGCGGTAACGAGGGTGAGACCGGCGAAAATTTAGCGTAAAAACCCAGAGGTTAAGCGAGAATTAAGCGCCGGCAGAAGGAGAGGCAGACGGAGAAAAAGAGAAAGAGAGGCATTGCCAGTAAATTAAATGAGCTTCTCAATGTTTTCCGCCAGTTGCGTGTCATTCAACCGCGTTCCTCCCGCTTTGCCTTTTGATCGGGTTACATCGACGTGCCAAGTCGCACAGATAATTAATGAAGAATAAATCGAAACGTTTTCCACTACTTTTCGTGCCTCAGTTATTTTCGCTATGCCTAATTTATTTTAACTAGGAAATTATATGCGGATTTCTTCTCGGATTTTTTATTTTACTTGTATCTCTATTTCTGTATTTGCATTGCATTGTGTCAAAAACACATGTACAAAATTTAAATTATTGATTAAAGTAAACCGTTTAGTGAAACAAGTTATTATGAATGTTTGTTCTTAACTTTAATAATTAAAATATAACAAATAGATTATGTTACTTCTTTAAAAATTATTAAATGCAATTATTATCGTAAGAACGTTACATAAATTTGCATCTTTATTCTTCTTTTTGCGAGAAGTATTATTATAAATGTTAATTTATCCTCTTAAAGCACAGTGAGATGTCGGAACATAATCAAAAACATTTTTAAAGCAGTATGTACCTTTATAATTAATAATGTAACGTAAACTGTATGTGTTCAAAATATGAAGCTACGTTTCACATTAATCTCATTCTCTATTTTTGCAAGGCGGATCAGATAAAGCGGTTAAAAACACACGGACGTTGTTCGCCACGATGAATTCGCGTTCACCAAAATCCTGCCATATTCAAAATTCGAATTTGGCAGCAGGGGCATTCATTTTGCGGGTACGGCGCCGGGGCTTTCTCAGATATATGGAAATTTCCTTAGCCGGGAACGTATTCAGAGGGGAGGCCAAGTAATATAAATTCAAATCAGTCCCTGTTTTCTCACACAACAAACTTGGAGGAACTCCGAAGCTGGTTCTCCGACGGTAGTTACTACCTCCTTCCTACCTTCCCCGCCACCCTCCGCGAACTAAGTACCTTCCTGTCCTGCCAGTTACCACCTCCTTAATGAAGATATGTGACAGAACCAACCGCCGAATCTCTACATTCGTCGTATATCCTTCCCGCATAGACGTAAATTTCAAAAATAAAACAACGATTTGCAGACTATTCAAAGAATGTGCCTTGCTCGGTTTAGGTGCTCTCCACGTAGCTTTTCGTTATCTCCAAACGATTTAACTCTAAATAACTATATAGGTAAATTTGGACAACGCGCAACTACTACATACAAAATACACAGACTTACACATATACACACACATATAAAGTAAATATATATGTACGCGCACAATAGGGTTAATTTGATTATAGTAAATAAATAGCCTTATAGCATGAATCAATGCATAAATACACAGATATAAATAATACGTTGAAAGTATCACGTTTATATTATTTCAATAAATAATTCCAATTACCGTATAAAATTCTAACATTCTCAAAATTTTTAATAAAAAGTGCGATATTTATTTCTATTTAATTGGAACTTTTGTTTGAGGATATTTCTGGCATTTATATTGCCATTAAGTCAGATTTTATCTGTTTTATTATAATCGTCAGAGAATATTGAGTTTTTCGAGTCAAGAGGGAAATTATTAAGCACGTCACATAATCCCTAAAATACTGCCCTCATAAATCATACCCCCGCGTGCGCGGGTTTGTAAGAAGTCGAAGGATTATATCACGAAATCAATTTGCCGGTCCAATCTCGAAGGAGTTTGGCCGGAGAATCGACGATGAAGGAGGAGGCGGGAAATGTGTGTTTCGCGTTCCTTTCCACTATCCCACCACTGTCGCCTCGCCCCCTTAATACCCGCCGCGATTTCCATAATCTTGGGAGGCGCCTGGCACCCCCTTATAATATAATAATATACGCTAGAGAAGGCTCGCTTATACGCGCTCCGAGGGGTTGCAAAATGGCCGACCACGTTAATGCCCCCTTAATATTTAGGGATCTTGCACGTCTGCCAGACTCGAAGCCGAAGCACCTCTCCGGCACCTCCCGCCGTTCCCTCTTAAAATCCACTTTACTACTCCTATTAAGATAAAATATATCCGGCTTAGCCAGCACGTTTATTTACCGCAAAAGATTTTTAAAAATTGTGCACAGTTAGATTTTTTTCATTGATAACATTTAAAATTGTATGTTCCATTTTTAAAAGTCATTTCAAATTTGTTCCTCTAATTTCTATCTCTTTCATTAGAGTATCTACTATTTTAAAATTGTTGTAATAAATTCTATATATATTTGTTGAAGCATACACATATCTTTCTCTCTCTTGCCCTCTCTTCAATTTCCCGCTCGTATTTTAATCCCGCAACGACATTCCGCGTCGGAATCTTAACTCGGAAACGTGCGGCGCACGTTCAACGCGAATCGGCAATCGCGCGCGCAAGGCGACGTGGTTCCGTAACTATTCGCGGAATCTGAAAAGTCAAAATTCACGGCGTCATCCCCGCCGATTCCGTGCCGGCTGTGCCACGGGCCCTCTCTCTTACGTGGTAACGCCGTCGGAAGCGGAACCGTAGGTATTGCCGGAGTTCTCTAGCAGGATCCTGCCGACGACGACGGGGGAGTCGGGGCGGGGTACGTGTACGCGGGGGGGTAAGTTGGAAAAGGGGGACGTGCCCACCCTCGTTCAGCCACCCGGCGAGGAGAACCCCCCGCGCAGCCCCGCACGGCCCCCCGGTACGACGATACCGGGGGTGGTGGGTGGGAAGGAAGGCGAGAGAGAGAGTCTAAGGTAGATTATATTATTTCTCCGCCCCTGCCGGGGGCTCACCCGCCATTTTGTGAATGTTAAATCATTTATTGATCCAAGAAGGTGCCACCCACCCTCTTACCCGCGCCGACCTACCTCCGACGCGAGAGGTACCCACACCACACCACGCCGTACCACGCTACACCACGCCACCGCCGCCGCCAAGCCACCCACCCGAGTACGCCAGCCACCCGACGTCTGAAAGGGGCCGATCCTTATTCCGCAAAGCGAATTTATATGCCCACCCCGCGCACACGTGTGGGTGAGCGTGTGTACTATGAACGTTGACTGGTGCGCGCGTGTGCGAGGGAGAGAATTTCGAAACGAAGGGCGAATTTATGGCCTCGCGGGGCGCACGATTTCTCTCCTCGGTCCTCTTCCGGGCCCTCCTTCAAGGCGGCGCGCACCTCCTTCAGATTTCCTCGCGGGAATTCCTTTCCGAAGTTCCGGCGCGGGAAGTCGTCCTTCTTGCCTCGCCTCGTCGGCATCGGCTGCTGCGGTTCGTTGCGGCTGATTGGACGATACATAGATACATGCATGACGCATCCCCGTTCGCCAATCGCGATCCCGACGTTCAAATCCGTCGGCTTTTCATTTTTTAATAATCACGAAAAAGATATCGACAATGCGCCTATCGGTTAACGTGTTGTAAATTTGAGGTAATTCAGAATACATATACTACTTATTAATGAATTTCTTGTATAAAAGTTTTACAGCTATCCTTTATAAACATTTATTGACGAAACTTTTCATAAACTTTCTCCATTTCAAAGCTAACGTTATCGACTATAAAGAGAATCTCGCCCCAGCGTTAATAATAATCGAAAGGCGTCAGGGTGTAACTTTGATGAGATTTGATAAGAAAATATAAGAAGAATATCGCGTGTTGCATTCATTGTCAGTGCGCAGTCTCTTCGAGACAGGCTGGAGAAAAAGGCGAATTTTTCCACGCGCAGAATCGTAAAAATCCGCAACCGGGCAAAGGTGGGGTGGTCGGAGGGCAGGAAAGGCGGTGGGAAAGGAGCGAACGAGGCTGAAAAATAAGGGCGAGGTCAGTCGGACGCGAGCCGCGGAAAAATTCGCGTTAATTTAAAAAGCGCCTCGTGTTTCCGGTGTACTAGAGTGCATTAGTCCCCGTTGAATTTTTCCGGTGCACTTTGGATTTTCTGTATGCATCGAGTCTAGTTCGGCGTCAAATCGAATCGGGAATACTTCTTGATGAATAAAACAACGTCGAATCATAGCCAGGTAATAATGTACACACACACGCAGACAAATATGCCATCGCGAATAATGTTTGCTTTGCATACAATGCAACACTTCGCATACAAATGTTACATCGAAATCGTAATTTTCATTAATCGACACGAAGCGAAATAATTGCGCTTCGAGCAAACGCCCAATTCGAAAAGAAATGATGCAACTTGCAGATTTTTCTAATGTCTAACCGTGACGTTACTAAGAGAGAAACCACCGTCATCATGTTACGCCGTCATCATTGATTTCCAATTACATTAATTACATTTTGTTTTATCATACTATTTGATATTTGTTAACTACGCAAATATTAGACGCGCGTTAAATTTTCATCACGTCAACGTTGAACTCAATTCCCGCCGCGTGACACGTGAATTAAACGCACGTTTATTGATAAATGCAACTTTTTAACAGCGACAAACGGTAAAATGGAAAACAATAATAAATGTCACGTGTTTTAAATAACCTAGTGCTGTGTGATATATTATTCACGATATACATATTCGCTGAAGAAAACTGAGATTAATATCTGAATGTAAAATTCCATGAATGTGTGTAAAAGGTGGCATACTAAAATATATGCGCATGTCTATATACTTATTCATCGCGAAAACAATTTTTGTATAACAATTACTTCTTAATTTGTTTTATATTATATTTTATAGCAATTTATATTATCGTTAATTAATGCATATGAAAAACGGTACAAGCATTTTGCTATGGAGAGAACATTAAATTTTGATAAGACGTAACGTCTCTGAAGGTTCATGAGAGGGGGAACGAAAACTTCCAAAATCGTCGGTTCGCGTCGCCGCGCGAAATTTGTGGTTTAAAGGGGGACTTCGAATGCCGCCGTCGCGCCGCGCCGCGATTACCAAAACCTCATGAATTCGAGAGCAGCGTTATGATTTTATATTCGACGCGACGGGCAGACGGCGTAATCGCGCCAGTCGCGAAAACCGCCGCGCCGCCGTCACCGCGGCACGCGACATCCAGCCCGACCGCCGCCCCATCGGTTTAATGCAATCCGGCTCGCAATTTCGCGAAATATGCCGGGCCCGGTCGCGACACCCGCCCGGGGAAGAGGGAGGGAGGAAGGAAGACAGAAAAATCGCAAGAAAATGCAAAAGTTCGCCGTAGGCCACAAGTGCCCTAACTATCTCGCTACCGGAATTCGGAGCACTCGGCGATTATATGGACGGCGACATCGAAATCTCAGTGGTCGTCGAAATTTGCGGGACGGACGCGCGAACGAGCGTCCTCGCCACCCCTTTTCGTCCCCATGTCGCCCCCTCGTTGTCCGAATTCGCATTCCGACGCACCAAACTATCCCCCTTCTCGCCCGCCACCCCCTTGCAAACCTCCGCCCTCTCCCTTTTGTCGCCCTGTGTCGGCCAAACCAATTCCGCTCACCTCGGTTTTCCTGAGCGGATAGTTGACGCGTGACAGTCCGCTGGAAAATTCTCTATGGCTGCGAGCACTTTCGAGGAAATATTTAATTGTGCTAACGAGCTGTCATCTTCAATAAATCATAAATGAATAAATTTCAGTCAACGGTTCGAAAGAAGTATTTCGAAGGAAGTCGCTTATTTGACGCGCCACGTTTTGTATGTTATTATATTCATATGCAATTTTGGTAGATCATGTGCTATTTATTACTAAACGGAACTGATTAGATTTAGATTCATTACTTGTTTACTTTGTATCGAGTAATTTATCTCCTATGTGATTACTGCGCTTCTCTTTATCAAATTAAAATTAATTACGTATTATCGGGAATAAATAAATAAGACGAACTCTTCTCCAGAAGAAGAGTAGATGAATGTACCTGTTTCTTGCAAATAATAATATGGGATACATATATTTTGCATGTTTTTTCGATCTCTTCCTCTCTCTCTCTTATTTAATAATTTCACGATAGATATTTGAGATACTAGCGTAAAATCTAATTTCATCTTATTAAGACAGATGATGAAGCAGATATTAATTTCACAATAGTGGAAGAACTAAGTTTGGACAGAAGATCAATTAATCACAAGAATGTCAGACTAGATTTTACATATTCGCTGAGTTATATCGACTCCTTTACTTCTTGCGATGTGTATTTAATACGTCTTCCCGAAATAATAATAATAAAAATTTTAAATGCAGCATTTTTAACATTGTTATTCGTCTGGAACGACCGGAATCGTCGACAATCTTTCCAAATTTATCCGAAAATATCGCTGGGCGGAGAGCTTAGAAGCCTTGCGATAAAGCGTATGAAGTTGCCGAGGGCTAGGGCTTAGGCCCACGGAAAATGCGGGATTTCAATTTGTTGGTCGAGTTCTGAGACGTGCTCGCGGCGTAGGGTGTACGGGGCGCCATAGTTTGGCAGCCCCACCCCTGACGTGCCGTTTTGCCTAGGGTCGAAAGGGGTGGACGAAGGGTGACGCGGAGGCGGGAGAGGGTTGCGAATGATATAGGGGCGGCGACGCCATTTTGAATTAGCCGTGCTTAGAGAAGCAAGTAAGAGCGAGCCCGAGGGCGGAAGGACGGAGAAAGAAGGGTGCTCGCCTGGAAAGTGAGAGAGTGACGGTAGGAGGGGTGAGATTTTTATGAGAACCCTTAGCAATGGTTGCCGGGGCTCACCCTCTCTCTTTCTCTCTCTTTCTCTCTCTCTCTCCTCGAGTCTCCTCACCGAAAACTCTGCGAAGCGTACTTTCGCCTAAACAACCACTTTGAACTTTGCAAAAGGACCGTCCATGCTACCGCTTCTCTTTGGCCTTATATTATTTATAATTGTTAATTAATTTTCACAATCTCGCGCGTAATACGCTCGGTGTTACATTTATTGTCGTTTGGGTCACAAATTCCTGCAAGAGCGTACTTTTTGATTTCTGCAGAAATATCGTTTTTAATCAATCACTTTTGATAAACCAATTAATTTACACGTCACGAATGTCGTCACTTCGGAATGCGATTCGAGATGCTCTTGCAATATTGCATTTACTTGCAATATTGCATTTACTTGCATTTACTTGGATAATCGAGTTATCATGAATTATATCGCATCAATGTTACGCTATATTATATCAGGAATGAATATAATATAGTGTACCCATAGAACGGATTATTGCAACCATTTATTGTAGAACGTCAAATTTGCGTGCCGCATGAAAGCATTTTTAAAAATTTATTGCCGCTAAATAGTAGTCATATTATAATTATATTTAATCAATTTAATCAGGAAGATAAAATACGATTTCATTCTATATCATTTTATTTTAAATTTCATAAGTTCTGCACTATACAATTGAACTCGTGTTATCCATTTATAATTTTCGAAGGAAATATTTCTTTTTATTTTTGAAAAATATAACTGCATCTAATAAACGCTTTTAATAAATTAACGATCTATTATTGGCGCATTATGTATTTGACCCCAAAACGCTTTCTACTTTGGGAAATAATTTTGTAGCGAGAACGTAATTAAATTTTAGGTAACTTGTAAAAAAATGTCTTATTGACTTTTATCTGAAATAGATCGAAAACAAATGATAATCGCGAATGCTACTATCAATTTATTTTTAAATTAAGAAATTATTTTCTCTTTATTATAAATAAAAAACAAAATTTTTTTTTCACTATTCTGCGTCTATTTCAAATGTATATGATATGAGTATTGTTCCTATTTTTATTTTAATATTTTTATTATTCTTAGATTAGATCTTACTGTTACTTTTCCTCAAATATTTATTGTAGTCCTGAAAACAATTTTTTTACATATAAATTATATATAAAATATGTTCATATATATTTTTTATCTCTTGTACAATTTGTGTTCGTATATATAAAGAAAATTTTTATCTTTTATATATATATATATATATATATATATAAAATATATATGTATATAAAATTATTATATTTATATATATATATATATATATATAAAATAATTAGAAAAATAACTGTCACATTGTTTTTTTTATCGAAAGTAAAATTGCGATTAAATTATACAATATTCTATATAATCATATTTTATGTACAATTATATATAATCATCACATATATCAATAATCACATTTATATATAATTGTATAATACAATTGTATATATAATTGTATGAGTAATTTTTTCTCTTTTCCTCAAACTTCACATTTTTCATGTAAAAAATGCGTAAAATATTGTTTTAATTTTTTTTTTAATTCTTCCTTATGTTATTTTTCTTGTATATATAAGCAGAAATTATACAAAAGAAAGTAAATATGTATGGACTTTCATATATAATTAGATATAAACATTTGTTTCCTCGGCTATCGTTTATAAAAACGAATATACGTTTGTGAAACGGTATTCATAATTCGATCTTATAAGTAAAATCAGATTTTAAGTGATCTTAAAATTCTTAAATTTCTAATAAAATAATTCGGTTTTAACATGAATTTTTTTTATTAAGCGGTCTGATAGATCATGGCATACTTTCTTTGTAAACTTTTTGAATTTTTGCAATATCTTCAAAATTGAAGAAAATATAGTACACGAAAGTGTGCTGTGACGTCATACTTTATATAAGAAATGACGTCATACCTTTTGAAATTGCCGTCATCAAAGAAACTTTAGCAAGCTATAACTTTCTCAAATTTAAGTTTTCTTTTTAATTCAAAAAGTACTAAAAATCGGCTTAGATTCTCTACATTAATT
>NW_020223594.1:0-1213 GCF_003070985.1 Temnothorax curvispinosus | reverse complement strand
TGCTCAGCCGCCCACGATCGAGGAGGTGTTCCGACGCATCGGGCGGATGAAATACTTCACCACCCTCGACGTATCGAACGCATTCTGGCAAATCCCGATGGATGAAGAGTCACAGAAATATACCGGATTCCTGTTTGATGGCCAGACGTACGTTTTCAAACGGATGCCATTCGGCCTAAAAACGGCGGGGGCATCATTCACACGGGCCATGGACCGGGCCCTGGAACCACAAGAATGGATGATAAAGTACTTGGATGACGTACTCATCGCGTCCGACACGTTAAAAGAGCACTTGCAACATATTGAATGGGTGCTCGAAAGGCTGGAACGAGCCGGGTTCAAGCTCAACCAAGATAAATGCGAGTTCCTGCAGGAACAAATCAAGTTCCTCGGACACACATTCAGCGAAATTAAAGCAGAAATTAATAACGAGACGCGCGCGGCAATAGCCGACTTCGAGCGACCAAGAACCAAAAGGCAAATACAATCGTTCCTAGAACTCGTGAACTGGGATCGACGTTTCATAAAGAATCTTGCGAGACTCACAAAGCCCCTCGAGGAGCTGTTGAAGCAGGGGAACCAGTTCAATTGGACGTCCAAACAGCAAGCCGCGTTCAACGGGATCAAACAAGCGTTCAGGGAGGCACCAGATTTATACCTGATGCGACCGGGACACCGATACGGGATCTACGTGGACGCCGCAAGGTCCGGGCTGGGAGCGCGGTTATACCAGTACCAGGAGGGATCCGAGGCAAAGGAGACAGTGGGATACGTGAGCCGCAGCCTGAAAGGGGCAGAGGTGAACTACACAGTGACCGAACTCGAGTGCCTGGCGTTGGTGTGGGCTTTAAGGAAATGGCACACGCTGCTACTGGGGCGCCATGTGAGAGTACATACGGACCACCAAGCCCTCAAGTTTCTCAGCACGTGTGTGCAAAACAACGGTAGGATCGCGAGATGGTTTGCTTTTCTTCAGGAATTCGAGCTGGAGATCATACACCTGCCAGGAAGGGACAACCAGATAGCGGACACGTTATCACGACGAGGAGCCATAGGGGATGCCGAGGGAGATGACAAAAGGATAGCGATTATCGGCAACGCGAGGGAAGGAATGGAAACCGCCCCGTGGATAGAGATAATCCAAAGAGCCCAGCAGAACGACGAACCGTTGCAACAGGCGAAACAGGAAGAACCGGAGAATGTATACGTGCGC
>NW_020223593.1:0-6047 GCF_003070985.1 Temnothorax curvispinosus | reverse complement strand
TAATTTATAATTATAAAGCGGTATGTATATTCGTCAATTTCGCTCCGTGCGAATATTTCTTCTTTTAGTTTTGTTTGTTTCAAGCTTCAAGATTAACTTTAATAGCTCTCGTAATTATACGAAAAGAAAAAAAAATCACTCCGTTATCAAAGATTCCAAAATCGGAGAAAGTGCGTGATTTTCGAGCACCCCGTGTATCATCGGGAATTTAAGAAAACTACACGCTGAGATTTCCGCCGGCCTGGTTCATCCCAGGTTATCGAAGAGAGAAGGGCGAGGAAGGAAAGGGCGGGGCGCGCGGCGTAAGAGATGGGCTCTCGGGGCCGCTGCGCTCGGTACAGCTGCACGCATCTTTGACCTTCGGTCATCGCATAGGCGTGGATAATCGTGGTTCGCGCTTGACACACGTCTTGGTGTTAGGCCAATGTCACCGACAACTCTAATTAAATGGTTCGATTTTTTATTTTTTTGTAGAACGATAATTATGGAAGCGATTAACCTGGTTATCTCAGTTCAACAGATTAATTGCCTCTAATTACCGTTTTATAAGCCTATAAAAATCAAATAATAAATTATTATAATTAGGATAACTTTAATAGCAGGCTTTTAACGAACATATACGCGTCGTGAAATAGCGATCTTGAATTCAGATTATTTTCGGTATAAATTCTGTCGTTTCCGGGATGAAGTTTCCATGGTGCAAATTTTCGATAAAAGTGAGACCGATCGGAGATGCACGCGGTCCATACTGATGCTACTTCTCTGTACAATTATAAATGACTGCACAATGCTTGTGAATTCCTTCCGTAGGGTATTGTAAAGGACATAATCAACACCGGCCGAGTTATGGTACGGGCTGGGTCGCTCGCAACTTAACGAGCCGTGAAATTAGCTGACTCATAGGATTTAAACAACATTCTACGGGAGAAAAACAAAGTGCTCTCTCCCGGTTAAGTTAGAAGAAGCCGCCGACGTTATTTTTCCCACCGTGTGGGTTCGTTCCTTCAAACGACGCAACCCGCCGGTTATGAGCCGAACGTTTAACCGTTATGGAACGGCCGTCGTCCGTGTATATCTCCGGGAGAAGATACACGCGAGTGTGGCGCAAGAACGTTATGGATTTTATGTACATGGAAATAATAATTTTCGCGGGCAAGATGACCGAAGGCGTCGCGGTTTATTGCCGCGGATAAAAGATGCCGAGATCCTTATTGAGTGAATAAGTACACGACAGTTGCCCGTCTTACATCCGTTTATGATCTTACGATTCACGATCGCGCGTAACGTTCGTAACGAGACGATAGATTAGCGTTAATCGCGCGGAGAACGTATTTCCGCCGCGGATATTTCTGGGGCACGGTGTATATTTATATGTCCTAGATTTATATTCGCTGCCACTTTCCCTTAAAAACGCGCCGACAGAAGCAAAATGAATAGCCAGAATGTTATCGTTCAACTGCACGCTGTTAGCGAATATTCAATTTAGGATTAATTACCGATATGCATAACGTTATCGCGAACTCCATGCCGCGATCACACAATTTTGTTAAGGCCATTGCACGTAACAAAGTTTTAGTCATAATCGTAAGGTTGTAAGAAAATAGACCAATCACAGTCGATTATTCTCCTCGCGCTTGAAGAATAATCAAGTGTGATTGGTCTATTTTCTTACGGCCTTACGATTAAAACTAAAACTTTGTTACGTGCAATGGCCTTTAATCAAAAGTCAATTTTGTAAATTTCACGTATCTCGTTAACAGAAGAAAAATATTAGCACAGATTTCTATCGGGCGGGAAAAAAATCAATATTTGTATTCGACCCAAAAAAGAGCTCCGGTTAAAAAGACACCCGATAAGTTGGGGAGGAGGGGAGCAACACCACGGCATCTTTCCTTCCTTTTTTTACCTGAGATAAAAAAAGAAAACATATAATACAGATACACGCGGCCGATATGCATTCCAACTGCGCAACCTGTTTTAAGGTGCGCAGTCGAGTAACGGCGCGTAGATCGCGATTATCGGCCACGGTGCCTTTCCGAGAAGCTTTCGAAAGGCAGGCGAAAATGTACAATGTCAAGCGGCCCGGGAGGAAGTGGAGGGAGCTAGCCCACTAGCCCAGGAACACACACGCGGCCGGCTCTCGCTCGCGCCTCTCCTCCTCTAGCCGCGCGTACGTTTCCGGCGATTTAAAGACCGCGACCTGCCTCAACCGTAAAGTAGGTGCATATTTTCCTCACCTGCTGCGGCCGCCGCTCGCGCCCGCTCGCCAAGTAGCCCCGCGTACGAGTGCATGTGCACTCGCGTCACGCGCGTCATTAGATACGCGTGTATATGGCCGGACATGTAGGCTCGCCAATCCGATACCAATCCAACGCAAGGATGAAAGTTTGTAAATAAAATTTCACGTGGCGACAGAGCGAGGATTTCGAGAGATTACGCGCCACGGCGCTGTCACGTCAAACGTCTGCCGATGATTCTTGCAGAATGAAAAAGATGGGACGTAGAGATGATCCTGTAATTGCGTTCGTAATGTTAACGATATTATACGATATATCTACCGGAAAAATGGGATCTATTTTCGGTTCTTTGCGAAACGGTGAAAAACGCATGTCGTTTGTCGTGACTTTTTGATTTTTATTACGTATCTTTTTGCCACTAATTGTAAGCCTTACACGGTAATTAAAATCATGTTAAAACGACGCTCGAAATTAGGTGAAGGGTATAATCATTTTATATTTTCCATGTTTTTGTTCGGAAAGAATCGACTCTTAATTTTTTCAACGTCGATTTAAGTTTGCTCGCTGCCAGATATTTTGTTAAATAATAATTCTTTTTCATAATTCTCTAACGCGTTTGCGACTTCACCATATTTTATGACTGGATTATGAGCACGCTTGTTGCAAATCAGATTGTAATTAACGTGTCTAATTACATACGTCTCTTATCATCGTGTTGTGACTCGAATGCTGTTTATAACATGCACGTCTGTTAAAACTGGACTTGACCGAATCGCGATTAAAGAATTATGTTATCAAATCTACGGCGAAGAGGCGAGTTTCAATCGGTAGAATATATTTTCGCGTAAGAATCTCGTATCAATGTACTGACAGCAAAAATAACTTTAATTTTTTAACGTTTTTTTTTTTTTTTTATTTTTGCTGATTCAGATTTATGCAGAGTTCAAATCATCTGTCAAAGTTTTATAGAAAGGTCAGCTATCATTAAACTGATGTGAGTTATATAATTTAGCTGATACAATTAAATATATACGATACTTGATGAGATGATATTAAACTTAATGTATATTAGCAGAAACAACGAGATAAAATTATTTTCATTTCCTCTACAGAGCTGTCGAGTCTCACGCAAATCAAACAAGGGCCATTTAATGCTAGTTGTAAGCATCCATTGTTGACTTAATCGCGATGCAAACATGCAGCAACGAGACTCAATGTGTTAATCAGCGAACGATACACACCCACACACACACATGTATCATAACAATAACAAGCGCATTTGTTGCACGCGACGATGTTCCTTGTTTAAATAATTGTTCCATAACAAGCGTACGGGAGAGATACACAGTTTTACAGACTATGATAAAGGGGGAAATTACGAAGGATGTATACTTTTGGAGATTCGCGGTTTAAAATTGCAAATAGAGAAGTTCTTGCTCTTCAGCTAATTGTGTGAGTCTAATTTCTACCAATGCAGATTAACTTTAATCTCGGTTCAACTTACTTCTCACTTTTTATCCTTTTCTAGTTTAAAGAACCAGAAAAAGAGAGAGATAAAAAGTAAGTTAAACCGAGATTAAAGTTAATCCCTATCGGCAGAAACGGACATGAGTGAGCAATAATTCAACAGAATTCTAATTTCGTGGAAGGAGAACACACACCACGATTACAAATTCATTATTCGCCAATTACGCTCGTATACGGTGTTAAAACTTCGAGGTTCGCGTACAAGAATATACACAAATAAATCTCATACGAAATTTTATCTCGACGGATATTGGGTGCGATCGTCAAGTTCGCGCCCATTATCGAACGCTCTCTCCGCGTTTACATTCGCCGCTCCTTTAAGAATCTCTCGGTATCGCGTTTGTTATTCGAGCGCGTGCCAAAGGCCGCCTTACGTCAATAATTCGATGCTGCGGGAGCAGAGCAGCGCGACGATGGGCGCGGAGAATGGAAATATCGGTATTCATAAAGCGTGCCTCTCGTGGCAGGACGCGACGACGACGACGACGACGACGACGATAAAGAGGAGCGTATATGCGGTGCGCCAGGCACACCACTCACTTTATATAGCGATGCGCGCGAGTCGCCGCCGCCACGTATGTCGCAAAACGGACAGCCCTCGGACGTACCGGCGTGCGGGAATAATGCGATACATATTGACGAGCTGCCGATGCCGCGGTAGAAAACAATCTCGCGTGCACGCGCGACTGATGCGGAATTACTTCTCGCGCCTTGCTCCTCCCTCGTTTCCTCTTTCCTCCCGGTGCAGAGCCGTGCGCTATGCATGCCGACCGGATGATTTGCGTTCTTCGCCGATCCGATTAATTCTTAAGGAATCTTTGTTTTCCTCCCGTGAAGGTATTTGCATACAAGGCACTTGTCGATACAGCGCACTTGTGAACTGTGTCAAATGAATCTTCAAACGTTCTTGTAAAAAAAAATGTCACTTTCGCTCTAGATAATCTTTAAAAAATGATCTTTCTCGTTTACGAGACGCGACTAAATGTTAAATGTCAAGATACTGTGGCGTCGCTCGATTCACAAGATCAGTAAATATTTTGCTGTGATATACGCGTACACTATATACACACATGATATATTTGAATATAAATAAAATCGAAGGAGATATTTGCGGAATAAGTGAGGGATTGCAAAAATATGCTAAATATTCAAAAATATTCACGCGTATAATATTTATGATATAATAATTATATTTTCTACCCGGTCAGTCGCGAATAAGAGAAGCAAATGGAAACGGTGTAAATATATGTAAATAAAATACATTTGCATAAAGGCCGCGCACCGTTTTGCTTTTAATAACGAGGAAAATATCTTTTCACGTGATAAAAAAATTACAACGCAGAATATGTCGCGTCGCAACGCAATAAATGCAAGTCGGACCGATAAAAATTCCAGCTTAGTGCTTTCGATCTCTCTCAATTGAGAAATCAAATTGAGCGCTCATCCTCGCGTCTCCACGACTGTTTTTTACTCCCGGCCCGCGATTTGCTCGCTGTTCGCGATCGATCGGGCGATCGATGATAAATTGGCGCCAGTTGCTGAAATTCCTTTCGATGATAAATTCTCGGCATTCCGCCGCCAAGTCACGCGGCTAATCAGTCGCGATCGGTAATGAGGCGTCGTCGTGATGCATAGCAAATAATGCCGGTCGTAAATTAAGCCGATTCCAGAGTATTCTGATTAAGCGCGACGCGGACGCGCCGCGTGTTTTTATCGTCCAGCATGATCGGTCACCCGGCGCAATTATTCATGAAGAGTGACTCACCGGAATGGTATATCCTGGAATTCAGTCTTATAGTTACTCTGACGCGAGAACTATTGCAACACGGTCATACGCATTGGAGTCCCGCTCGGAATGTCGGTTTAGATAATTCGAGAACTTCGTTGCGACAACGAGATCATCATCCTTTCTTCTGGAAAAGAATCCGATTTAGCGACACAAAGATTCAATCGCGTTTGCGACTTTCTCTTACGTGAATTACTCCGAAATTTATCCGTCATTCTCTCACTCATTGTTTCATATAATTTCATCTAATATTAGATGCTAATATTAATAATGCGTAATTATGTATCTAATATTATCTAATAATATGTTTATATTAATTATTAACATTACTTAAAATACTTTGAATTTTGCCCAAGTTTGATTCCAAGATCAGTTCGTAATTTCCATTAATTTCAAATGTTTTTTTATATCTACGTGCCGAGGATTTATCATTTTTTAAATTCTGTTTCTATATTTATAGAAGCAAGATAAAATTGTCTATCAACATACAATTAACT
>NW_020223592.1:0-1655 GCF_003070985.1 Temnothorax curvispinosus | reverse complement strand
CAACAAAGGCCGGGATGGCCTCTTTCAGGTTTCTCCATTCGACGGTCTCCAGAGTTCCACGGAGAAGGCCGGGATGACCTCTCTCTGACGCGCAGTTACAATTTCTAGCGGCGCGACGCGGCGGCAGTAGCAGCAGTAGTACCGGCAGTAGCAACACGAGTCGCTGTCGGACGATCAGCGCGAAAAGTCCGAGCGAGAGCCGCGTGACAGTTGGCTTGGGGTTGCGCCCGAAGTCGGTGTTCGGACTGTTCGGAGTGTCGACGACAACGATGATGATGACGCGCGGCGAAACGTCATTTTCGCAAGTTTCGAATCCGTTGGCGCACGGTTAACATCGATTATCCTCGTGATTATTGGTGAAATCCTTCGGTTACGCGAGTGTGCTCCTCGGAGCGTGTTTCGTCGGCGAGCATTCGCAATAGGCCGGGCCTGTCGATAGGAAAATGGCGGCGCGCCTTCCGCGGCGGCGACGTCGCGCGACGAGATAATACATCTGAGGGATCGTCGCTCGCGTCGAAGTAGCCGCGACTTCTTTCGCGCGAAATCGCCGTTCTCCCTTGTCTCCTGTCGCGGAGACGATCCCCGCGGGATCGCGGTGTCGCCTGGAGATCGACGAATCGCGGTGTAACCGCGACATTTCGCGAGCGGCGAGGCCGGTGCGACGTTGCTCCGGACGATGTGAGAACGCCGTACGGTGTTATACATATTCGGACAACAACGGTCATAGGAAAACAACAGCGCACACGCTAGCGCGCGTGTGTGCGTGCGTGCGTCGAGTACGCGTTGCGAGTCGCGCTCGCTCGCTCTCGGAGTAGCTCGCGAGCGGCAAGTGCTCTTATGCGAGTGGGCGCCGCGGGTCAGCGGCGGCATCGGCAGCGGCACGGACAGCGGCAGCAGTCGCGGTGACAAGTGTCTCGTCGGCGAGGCGGCAAGGCACGACCTCGCCTCACCCGCGCGGTCTCCGCCGCCCGCGGAGGATGATCCCGCGTCGGCCGGTCGTCGTCGCCGTCGCCGCCGCCGCCGCCCGCGAGCCACCGCGCGCACGATCCTGCCGCTCGCGACGTTGAGCCGCGCCGCCCGCGCCGGCCGCGGCCAAGGCCGGCCGCGAGAGCGATTCCTCGCGACGCCGACGGCGGATCCGCGGCGACAGCGGACTGCGTGATCACCACCACCGCCGCCACCACCATCACGGCGGACCACCGGCTGCTCCCGCGGAAGCTCCGGAAAGATGAGAGGCGTCCGCGACGGCGGCATGGCGAGCCTCCTCGCCCTGGCGCTCCTCTGTATACTCCACGCCTCGTGCCCTGTGAACGGTACGATATATCCTCTCTTTTTATCGCTATAGAAACCTTTATCTCGCAGTGATACTCACAATCGGTAAACAATTTCGTTTTTTAATTTAACACATTTCACGGTGTACCAGTTTATCAGCTCTAATTTGTATGTTAATTTGACAGAAGGCAAATTTATGTGAATAAATAACCACAAGTCATGTGTGAAAAATTAATAAGAAATTGGACACATAGACGCTATCTGGAAGCAAAGTTTATGTTGAATTAACATATTTATAATGTTATTCGTAAATTACATGTTATTCTTTCGTCTCTTTTTCTTGCGAAAAATAGAAGACAGCGATATCTCTTTATAATATATGT
>NW_020223591.1:0-1993 GCF_003070985.1 Temnothorax curvispinosus | reverse complement strand
CAACACATAATCTTACAATAATTCCTCTACATGAGGTATAATATATATTTCCTTATTCGAAAAAATTAATTCTATCATCGCTTGACTATACCTATATTAAAGTCCCCTATCGATACAGACATACTTTATTATTAAATCTTCGACCGTATGTTCCAGAAATTTCACAAAATCGCCATTAGACGCACTCGGCGAATGATACTCTACTGCTGTCACACCTTTACACCACTATACCCCGGTACAAAACTGATATAATTTTTCCACTAGCTTTACTCTATCTATTGTATCAAACGCTTCGACCTCACTATCATAACTTTCTATAGTCAATCTATTCTCGGATAACTCTCGAATCGCAGGATTTACCCTCTTCATAACCTGATGTCGAATTTCATCCTTATGCGCCAGACAGACTTGTGCCTTCTTATACCGGAGTAAATCAGCTTTTTTCTGTGGTTGCTATATTGTATCTTCCCAGCCGGCTCTTTTTTTCTCCTCCTCCAATACTTTCTGAAATGTCGGACATTCCGAATCCAACGCCTCGTGTTCAACATTTATCTTCAAGTTGTATGTCTGATTCTTAAAGGTACAGTTTACACACCTCTTCTTTGCCGTTGTACATTCGTTCGCCTTATGATTTCCTGCACATTTATAGCATGTTTCTTGTCTCGTGCAATTCTTGGCAATATGATAATATCCCCAGCATTTAAAACATCTTCTAACACTAATGTAATTAAAGATCGGACACTTTCGCCATCCTAAATTTATCTTTCCTCTGCTTATTAGTGATTTATGAGTGCTTTCATCCGCTTCGATTATTACGGATCCTTGCTCAATATTCTTATTTTTTCCTCTTAAAATTTTCTTCACTAAGTGCATACAGCATTCCTCGCCAATTCTATTCTGCTTCTTGATTATATCTAACAATTCATCATCCTCCATTTTCATTTCCTCTCCACCAACATTAATTATTTTAATCTTAGGTTTCCTCTTCTGTGGCTCCGAGACCTTGACCTCCTCACCCATTGCCGCTTGTACCGTCGCCTTTAGCTTTTCCTTCTCTTCTTCCGTCTCACATCCTAAGATCACTGTTCCTTTACCTCCTTTTCTTAATTTAGTAATTCCTATTTCCATTTTGGTTATATCAATTTTATCTTTAATTATTTTCTTCGTAATTTCACTCTCTTGTTGTACTTTAGGTTTTATAATCAAGATATTTTCCTCCTTCCTGTCTTTAATCACGTCGCTATATTTTCTTGACGCTCCACCAGATGGTCCATATGCCCCTTGCATCCACATTTTTCTTAATTCTTCTAATTCCTGTTTAATGCCTCCCATCTCCTCACGAACTATTTCTTTTACCATTGACTTGATCTCCTTTTTACATGCTGTCTCATCTTTTAATTCTTTCACTGTTTTTACAAGCCAATCTATTTTTCTATCAATATCCCCTGTTCCACTCGCGGCTGCTACTTTCGGACTCATTTTTGCAGGTGCCGTTGCTCTTCCTGCTGCTGCCACTGCTTTATTTATATCAGCTACTTTATCACCATCACTAATAATTAACTTCTCGAACGGGCCAGGACACGGCACCAATTCGCGTTTTCTATCATAAATTTTGTGCTTAGATACACAACCTGGATGGTAGAAAAGCTTAGCACAGGACTTGCATGCTATCACCTCCGTTTTTATCGGCTTCTTACATGCCGAGCATCGATACTCGGCGTATTCCTCGTTCATTTTGCTAATATCGGCAGAGACAGTTAATTGACTCGTCACTTTAACACGTCACTTTCACACGTCAGCGTTTTGTGTTCGCCGCCGATGTCTACCTGTCGTACGAGGCTTCGATGACCTCTGTACGAAATACAGCTCTCGTGTCTATGTATCAACATATTCCGGCTAGATAACACTCATGGCTACCCCCGGTCTATGCAGATATTCGTTACACAACTTTTTAACACTCTCCCTCACTTCTAAACCACTCAAAAATTAACAC
>NW_020223590.1:26253-40819 GCF_003070985.1 Temnothorax curvispinosus | reverse complement strand
CACACACACACACACACACACACACACACACACACACACACACACACCATGCGCGCGCGCACACACACACACACACACACACACACATACACGCACGCACACGCACACATGCACGCACACACATGCATGCACAGACACTCAACATTCACGAGTATATTTATGTGCACTCATTACACATAAAAGAAGGCATTAGATTATCTGAAAAAATGTGGCAGACACTCAGATTCTGTGACTTCAGAGCTCCATATCTCTTTAGCCTCTGATTTCCTGTGTTTGTGACAATGGAGAAAGTTCAGAGTCATACAAACTACAACATATTTCAGAGCCGAGCAATTTAACCAGGGTCACTATTCCATAAGAAATGGGAGGGGTTCTTTGTCATATATTAATTTTGTTATTGTTGTAGGTAATGGTTGGAAAATCATATCAGGATATGAAAGAGGACAAACCCAAGAGAGTTACGATCTTTATACTAATAATTCGATTTGGGATCATCCTATAGATTTGCATTATACAACTCAGACTCTACAAAATTCTCCGAAATTATTATTACAAGTGTTTTGCAGAGATAATTATGGAAGACTAATATTTCTTTCATATGGAGTATATAATGTCCCATTGTCACCTGGTTCTTACATTTTAGATTGTCATACATGGAAACCTATTGGTATATTTGCAATTTAAATATATAAAACTTCACAATTCTGTAGTAAAGTTCTGTAGTAGTTTATTATTATTCTCTCAATAAAACTTTTATACAGGTGCTTGGACAGACAAACTATATGATAGATTCTTAGGAAAAAGTTTACAATTAAAGTCACCTAGTGTTTTAATCAACACATTAGACAGGTTTGAAGTATTAACACAAAGTATGGGAACAGTGATTGTTCATTTACATATCTTGGCAAGAAATTTTAATAAATTTGGATGTCAGTTGTAAACGGACAATTGTAAAAACAATAAAAATTGGATACACAATTTATCTTTAATTAGAAAGTCTACAAGAAGACTCTAATTTTGAGCGAATATTTATATCAATATAATATATAAACAACAATTTCCAATGATGTTTTTTCTTCTGTTGCTATTTCTAGCATATATTAATATGGTAGAAATAACCAAAATTGAAGATATATCAATCTGTATAAATGACACAGATTGCAACGAGTCAATAGACTCAACCATATATATACAGATTCCTAAAGTTGATGATCCATCTTTAGAAGACTTATCAAATGAGACAGAAGAAGAGGTTAATATTATCACTACTCCCATTCCTACAGAGATATCTTCAAGAATAAATGCAACAGAACAATCAGAAGTACAATCAACTTTAACAACTATATCTTTACCATCTTCAACAACGATTTCCTCATCAACTATGTATTCAAATGATAATGAAATTCTTGCACTCAAAGAACAAGAGATATGCGAGTGCGACTTGACGGTATGTGCAAGTGTCATTTTTTGATACAAAATATTGAATTTTGTTGAATAAAAGAAAACAATTATTTAATATTTGAATTATAACATTCCCACATAGCAAAAAAATCTCCATAGGATGATCTGATTTGATCCCATTTTGATCCAAACTAAAAAATCATTCGTAGGATTACTTAAGAGTATCCAATATAATATTACATATAATTTAGTCGATATTGTTGGGATCTAATTTTGTTATATAATTATATCCTAGGGATGTAATTATAAGATATCCATTGTAGATATTGTACAGAATATCTTATAAATGGACATATAGGCATCCTCGGTACATCTTAAGTATATTTCTAGGTATTATGGAGATAAACCCTGGATATCTGGAAATCTCTCGAGATTGTTATGTGAGATTGTTATAATTCATATTAATAAATTTGATTAAATATTTTAATTTTTTAAAATATATATAAACAGATATATTGAATAATAGAATATATAGTTATTACATATATATTATATTTTATAAACACATTTTTTCATTTTTTTCATACAGAAATTTTTATGTGACATCAATTGCTGCTGTGACATAGATTGCAATCATTTTCACTTATCTGCCTTTTCGTATTGTCAAAATTATCATATGGAGCTGTATGACAGTCGGTATTGCTATAACCAAAATTTTATACAACGAAATAACACATCTTTTATTTTTGAAAAACTTGGAAATAATTTGTTTTGCATCCTGTATGACAATCTTCCATCTATGTATAGTACTGACAACGATTTGGTAAGTAAGTTAAGTTAATGAAACTGTTAAATATCATTTTCCAATTAATTTTATAATTAAATCATTTAACTAATTCTATAATTTAATAGAAAATGGTTTTTAGAATATTATATTATTTAATTTCTTAGCTGTAAAAAACGTATACGTACGCTCTGAGAAGCTTCTTACTTACTAGAAAAGATACAACAAATGATTTCCAATTAGAGAGTATTAGAATTAAAAGTAGAAAGGGTTGTCTTATGTCCCCTCGTTTGCGAGAAAACTATCAAGAGACTCGAAGGACCAGAGGGAGAGTATTAGGCTGCATTCGAGAAGCGCGCTATTAGCGCTATTGCATCATTCTGTCTTTATTGCTCATCAGATGTAAAACAAGGATAGAATAAGCAAATAGCGCTAATAGCGCGCTCCCCGAATCCAGCCTTAGAGTTTTCCCTCGCCTTTAGAGGCGCGAAAAAGCGAAAAGCGAAGCGAACAAATTAAAAGGTGACTCACCGCCCGGCATATACCTTGTGTTCCGTTTGGCAAGGCCTGGTAATCTTCTGCATCCGCGATATTAAGCAGCAAACAAGCAGTTAATAGGCAGCAAAACAATAAAACAGGCAGGCAAAACTATACAGCAAGCAGGCAGGCCTTTCGTGCTAGCACCGGGTCGTTGCGTGTGAGTGTCGTCTCAATTGAGCACTTCCACTTTGAGTCTCGGACTTATGTCTCCGAGGACTGAGTTCCAAAGGTGAGTCTCGGACTTGTGGCTCCGAGGACTCGTCGATCTTAACTGAGTTCCCAAAAATGAGCCTCGGACTTGTGGCTCCGAGGTCTCGTTGTTTTTAACTGGGTTTCCGAAGCGATCCTGCAAGCGTGGTCGCGAGCGAGTAATCGGCTCCTTATCGCTACCGTCGGCGGATGGAGCGATGGCAGCACCAATGAGTCACGCGTATCTCAATCGAAGTTATCAATCGCGATCTGCCAACGTTTCACGAGATAATAAATGCATATGACAACGAACTTATCAACTAATGCTTACTAACATGCTTGCTAACTATTTACAAAGCAGTACCAAACAAAAAGATTAGAAGAAAACTAAAGATTTCAATGTCTTTGTTAAATGTCTTTAGACATTAACGAAACAATTTTATCACAAATTAGATCTTATACATTTTCAATATTTTTGTTCTCAAACAAAAATTTAAAATATTAAAGGCATCCAAACAAAACAGTTCAAAAATTGTGGTTTTTTTCAAGAAGAGGACGGCTATATTCAGCAGAAGTCAGTATTTAATTAAGCGCCTTGCACTGCAGGCTGGTTTCTTATATTAAACGCGTGAGGATTTTTAATTACTTTAAAAGTACGCCGCGTGGCGGCAGCGCGTGTTACTAACGTCATCGGTAGATTGAGTCAAATTGAGTTTCTATAAGGTGAGTTATTTAATCGACGCAAATATCTCGAAAAATATAAAAGATATGAAAAAATGTTTCGGACAAAAAATGTATAATCTAAAGGAGGACACATGATTCCGATATAAGTTACAACCCGATTTCCCTCGGTCTCGCTGGCCGAAGGGGCGCGGTTGCAAATTAATCAACTAATTGCCAGACGATATCTCCAAGGGGATAACGAGGTCGAATCTCTTACCGTAACTTCCATACCTAAGATCTTGGGCGGTACCTTTCGATTGGGCGCCAGGTGCGATTATAGACGCGCACCACGTCTCGACAACGTCCGCCTCAATAGCCTCGTCGCGAGCTCAGGGCGTAGTTCCGCGTGACAAGGGTGGAGGTGGAGAAGGAGCGACACGCAAAATAAAGCTCGATAATAAACAATACTAACCAAATATATTTCACAAAGAACAGATAAAAATCATAGCGGGAATTCAGTACGCAACACTAAGCAATAATGTGCTTGCAAGATTCTTTGCCGAGCAAACGCGACGATATTTGCCCGCGTACGCGACGCAAAATATCCGCGAAGCTCTTGAGGCACCGCAATGTACCCGGCGCGGTCTCTCCCGACACGCACACGGTGCTCCCGCGCACGGCAAGCAACAATATACTCGAATACAACCGAATTGACTGTCGATCACACGAGCTTCGAGGAGGGCTTTCCGAAATATTCCTGGCTACGATCTCGGTCGGCCACGCGCCCGCGGTCTTGGATAATAGCCGCGATAAGCTAACCGGCATCCACGACGACAGGTCGCGACCGAGATCAAGCCCTCAATTACTTGGCAGCACCGGAGTGGAGATCTCGTCAGCGGCTGATTCAACAGTCAGGAGTGGTGGGTGGGTTCGGCAGGACCACGCCGGGCCCCTGCACGCGCGCGCCCTCAAGCTCGCGGTTTTTCCGCCCCGCCGATTGGTCGTGTGTGTCGTCCTGTTCGCGACGTTGCAGACGATTTCTGCCATTTTCCCGCGGCCCGTTTGATTTGGCTGCTGAGTGTGCTTGGGCCACTCGCGGTTTCCCGTCCGGCTGGCCAGGCCGTGGCGGCGCCGCTCGGCCCTCTGGGCGCCATCGGGTGAAGTGTGCAGGTCGTCCACCCGCGCTACAGTCGCGGTGGTGCACCCGTGATTATGCTGCGGCGGGGCCGTGTCGTGCTGTGCGAGACATTTCCGGCGCTTCTCCAGCGGCAAGCCCCGGTAGCCCGCCCGTCGGCCGACCACTTCGCCGTACGTCTTTCGAGCGCCCGTCCTTCTCTTGTCGCAACTCTTGTCGTTACATGTGGTCAGTGATCCCCCGCTCCGGCACCACCTGTCATTCCTACGGAACTTAACTAAAAAGGTTAGTCAACGCAGACAGCCCTTCCTCGACCCGAGTCAAGGCGCCATCCCCGACCTTCCCCTCGGCCGAGCTACCGTCTGGGCGGAGGACGCGACAAATGTCACATCACAGAGTCGTGTCGTAGATATCGTCGTTTTCAAAAAATTTCAAAGGAGACTAATTTTTAAAGTAAAACTTGATTTTTTTCCTGGAAATAAAAGTTGTAGAGCTCGACAAAACGTTTTCAAAACACTATAATAAAGTCATCTTTTGTTATATATATATATATATATATATATATATATATATATATATAAGAATTTCTTAAGATATTTAAAATTTTTAAAATTTGAAGTATAGGCTCCAATGGAAATCCACGAATATAAAAAACATGCGAACTAAGAACCAAGTGCGGTAAATGATGCGCGAAAGTTTTATTTTTATTTCTATTTTACTTATCTTCCAACCTTGACTGCGCGCCGACTAAATTTGTCAGACTTGAAACACAGCTCCGGTTGGAGTAGTAAAATCTCCCCCTACACCTAATTAAATCGAATTGATTTAATAAGAAATCATTCCAAAAAATATTACCTCAGCCAGGGTTCGAACCTGGAATCTCCTTCATTCCGTGAAGGTGTCGTGCCAATTCGACCACTGAGGCATGTGGTAATATTTATCGCAATAACCTATTATTAGTCCCGTCCCCTAACCTAAATTCCGGCACTCGTTCTTGCGCACTATAATTTACAATTGCATAATTAATTACTGAGCATCCTCTTGCACCCACATACGTATATTCCAATCCCCCTCTGTACATCCATACAAAAAATACCATCCTTTTTCATTTATCATGTCCACGAAGGACGGACTTCCTAGATGACGGTCTCGAGAGTTTCTGCGATCGTCGTCATTGCCATCGCTTCCGCGGCATTCCACTGGGGTATCTCCACCCGGAGTCTCTTCCTCGTAGCCATGGGTATGCTCATTGTCGTCCGTCCTATCCCGGACAAACCCCCAAATTTTACGGTCGTCGCGCGTCCGCTGCACTTCCTCACTCTAACACTCACGCGCGACGCGTTCCCGACACTCTCACAAGAAAAAATGACTCAGTTTAAAAAAAAAGAACTCGTTTATTATATCGCTCAATACAACGAGAGACTCATGCAAACACGTCCGGTCAAAACGGAATTCCGGAGCCAAATCTGAACATCGTTATCTGTCAACAATCGTCTGCAGCCGGCGCTGGTAATGTTGACTTTATAGTTTTTGCGTACAATTGTATTTACGGAGAGTAAGTTTGCAGCTAACCCTGGAACATATAACACATTTTCGACACGAAGATTCTTTCGGCCTCGTTTACCGTGACCTTGACTTCTGCCGTTCCGCGAGCCGTTGCCTTCACTTGACCATTATTTGCCGCCATTATGGTCTTGTTGTACCTCTTCACCTTCTTCAGACAGCTTGCCCAGCCCGTCATGTGTGTCGATGTGCCAGAGTCAAGGTACCAAGCTTTGCTCCTTTTCGTCCGCGTGGTGAATGTTGCAAATAATGCGAATACCTTCTGTGTCGGACTGTTCTTTTCCTTGGCGTCATCTCTCGCTTTGTTACGACACTTGGCTGCAAAATGTCCTGTTTTGCCACATGCGTAGCATCGAATCTTCCCCTTCTCTTGCCTTTTCTTACGTGTCGCTTTCGCTTTTGAATATAATGCTTCTTCGGTCTCTGTTTCGTACAAACTCGCGCAGGAGCCTAGGCTCTAGATTTAAAGAAAGGGAAACGACATTACTCTCATAGTTCCGTCGGTAAAGAGATTGTGTATTTCAAGGTTAGTCGTATTTCAATTTCGGATTATTTTATAATAAACAAATATGTCGTAGAAGAAAGTGTTGTACAGAGAACACATTGCATAAATACAAAATAAGAAAATGATGAATTATTAATGAATAATCCTTCCTTATATATGTTTCAATATTTTGATCTCTTGTGAGAAATTATTATAAGTAAACAGAATTCCTGTATGCTTATCTCTCGATAGGAGAAAACAATCTAATGCTTTCCAGACTTAAATCTTCTTTAAGAAAGGATCATTCATATTAAACATATTATTCAAAACGCAAAATACATAAAAGTGGCAATAATATACAAAGCATAAGTATAATTGAAGTACTGTGTCAATTAGCAATAGGTAAGAAATAATTCTTATATATTTCTCTCTCTCTCTCTCTCGACAGGTAATTAAGAACATACATACATCAAACACAAACGAAAGAATGATTATGCTTATACAGTCTATTGTGCTTGGTTTTACAAGTCAAATATAACGTACTTTCTATATCAATTGACACAGTAACTTCCGCAGTAAATCGAGTTATATAATAAGTATTAAAGCGATTAATAAACAACTCAGTAAAATGAATATCAAATTCAACTAAGTAATAAGGAATCTTTCGTATATAATACGTTGTCTCGTAAACGGTAATGAATGACCAATAGCCACGAGTTCGAATCACAATATACGCAAATATAATACCGAATACACGTGAATATACGAATCAAGTTTCACTCTCTGTCATGTATCTATAATGCAAGTGTAAATTACTATACATCGAGAATAAATGAGTTTACTCGCGGGTTGCAACCACTCGAAATGAACGTAATTTATACTGAGCTCAGTTAGATATCTAATTCCGTAATATTTACAAGTGGCTACGTAGCCGTTCTGCGAGGACATAGTCCGTCGCCTCGTGCTTTCTCTTACTCTGTAATCAGAAGATCGTAATTTACGATAGAACGTTAAGTTCATCATAATCCAGAGAATTGTATAACAATCTCTCTTAAGGGAGTAGCCTGGTCAAACGCCCAAAAAAAAGTGATTTTTTAAAACTGTTGTATTCAGAATCTACAATTGTAATCAATTTAAAACTTTTTTTGCACACTAGTATAACTCTTAGACAATACAGAAAAATTTTATTTAAAACAAAAAAATTATTTAAACAAAAGATATAGCAGATCTTGTTGAGCGCTTTTAATTTGAAGCACCAAATCAGCGTACAGTCTCTGGGTTGCAAAAATGATCCAATCTGAAAATTTCAAATGATTTTGTAATCTATATACTTACATTTTCTATATAAATAGGCGCAAAATTTAATAAAATTAAAAATTTCAAGTTTTACAGCAATTTAAAAAAAAAAGCCGATTTTTCGCATAAAAAAGTCGGTAAAAATGGCCAATAAAATTTTTTTAAACAATTTTTATAAAATAATTTTCTATTCATATAGAAGATAATTATGTATTTTCAAAGTATGTTAAGTTTTAAGTCAATCCGTTTATTAGTTTTTGAGTAATCGTGCACGCCAATTTCAAGAACATGTTATCGAGAAAAACGCGTTTAAAGTTTTCGGTACATATAAGAAAAGAAGTTAAATAAATAATTTTTTTGAGAACTTACGGCTTTAGGTCAGTCAATCGGCAATTTCTGGACCATATAGTACGCTCTCAAACTTCCTCAAACAATTCTAATTGCTGTACATCTTGTAAAGCGTACCTGAGCGGCAACTGCATGCTCACATATCTGCTCGGAAAAAGGCTCGGTCGGTGGACTAACCGTTCGAATTTCAAAAAACCAAATATAGCCCCGTATTCTACAGATGTTAAGGAGTATTTTAAGCAAAAAATAAAAAAATGACTTTTCTGACCAGGTTACCCCCTTAAGTGATCTTTGGGTTACAAGAGCTCGATATGTTACCTGAAAGCAACTGCCGTGGTTGTCTCTAGATAATAATGATCTCCTTGACCAAGCCCCTGAGGGCATTCGCCAATGGCCAAGATGGCCGTTTCGTCCTTTGTTAACGTGGTTACGTCGTAATGGCGAAGTTCGTCCTTCCTTCATTAGGCTCGACCCGAGGCACGTTTGATAATCTCTTTCCTCTAATCAGGGTTGCAAAAACCCTCCTTCGATAGTAATGATACCTCTCCGCTCTCGTTCTCAGAAAGGCTGGCGGATTACAATCGCACACAACTGTTCGAATATTCGAGCACGATAGAATTATACTGAACGCGACTGCACGCTTTGCTAGCTGGAAGACGAATGCTCGCTCGGCGGGCTGCACGCCCGTCCCGACACGCTCACGCCTGCTCGATATCGTTTCTCCGTGCCGTTTTCCGGCGCTGGGGCGCAACGCGGTCGGCGCAGCGCGCGCGAAAACACATAACATTAAAGATAAACTAGGGAACTGTAACACCGCCGCCATCTATGAGCACTCTACCGTATCGCCACTTATACATCAACAATGCTCACAGATGTCTACACATACACAATCTCTTCACGATTTCCTTTACTCTTTAAACAGTCTCTGTTGATTGTTTTCCGCCGCATTTGACCTCTTGGAGTAGCTTCACTTTCATCGCGTCTGCCGTTATGATCGTGCCAGAACTTTCTAGGCCCATGATCATAGGCTGTACTCGTTGGGTAATCCCGATAGTAGCAACGCGCCTATCATTTCTTCATTAACTTCGAAATCAAGTTTTTTCAAAGTTATGGGCCATATCATTATCGTGTTGACATACTCTTTCACGGAGTTGCAGTCATGTAACTTGGTAGATGTCAGGGTACGCAATAGGCCTATCTTGCGCGTAAGTCCTTTGTCTATGAATGCATTTTTCAAACTCTCCCACGCTTGCCTCGGAGTTTCTGCGTTCTGTATGTACCCGTAATTTTGCTTTTGCATCAACAGACAGGACGATCTTCGCTCTTGCTTTCGTCATCTTCTTGATGTCCGTTACATACGATTCATCTCCGAGTACGCAGCTCCACAGGTCTTCGGCTTCCAGACACCCTCGCATAGCGAATTTCCACGTTCCGTAATTTTCTCGGTTTATCAATTTTTCGATTTGGCTTAGGCTTTGTATGCCGGCCTCCGACATGGTTGATGCCTCGTGTTGTCGCTCGTCGCGCTTTCACTTTTTTTTAAATACTTTTATTACCTTTTACTCCGGTATTATTGCGCTTTCTTGTTTTCGACTTTTAATTTGCGGCGGACTCACTTTTAATAACTAACAGGGCCCATAACCTGTTATGATTTAAGACTTTTAGCGGTAAGAAGAAACGAACATGTGTTTACTCGTTCGCTGCTTATACAAGAGAGAGCTTTATTCTGTGTAATGGCTCGTACATACAGATAGAAAGGTGGGGACATCAATCGCCTATCAGAGAGAAACCTGAGAGCGGCCACCGGGATCATTCCGTTCCAGCGGACGTGTACTGACGCGCCGCCTGAGAAAGTGGACGTCAACTACGTCGTTACGCTCGGTAACGGCACACACATGGTTCGTGTCCGAACTACTCAGATGGAGGAGATAGGCCAGTCAGCTGACTCAGCACTCGGCAAGCTTCGAGCGGGGAGAGAAGGGCAGACATACGATCTGCTGTCTCTTTCTCGCTTGAGCTGTGACGTAGCTGCTTAGCACGCGCCGGCTATGCCACAATGCCATGCATTTCGGGTATCGCTCCTCGCGTCTCGCCGAATGCCGAGTCTTGCGTTGGCAAATCGACGATGCGCTATACGTTACATTTACGTTTATATTTACAAATTTTAATTTTTACATTTATAAATAAATATATATATATATATATATATATTTATTTATTTATTTATTTATTTATAAATATAAAAATTAAAATTTGTATACAAGCAAATGTAACGTATATAGCGGGTATAGCGTATCGTCGATTTGTCAACTCGAGACTCGGCACTCGGCGAGACACGAGACGCGATACCCGAAATGCGTGGCATCGTGGTATAGCCGGCAAGCCGGCCCGTGTAAAGCGGCAACGTCACAGCTCAAGAGAAACAGCAGATCGTATGTCTGCCCTTCTCTCCCCGCTCGAAGCTTGCCGAGGGCCTAGCGTACACGGACAGGGGAAAGGCTTGCGCGACCAGCATATCCCTTCCATCTGAGTAGTTCGGACACAAACCATAGCATGGATACGAACCCATGTATCGTTACCCGAGTCCTCTCTGATTGTTACCGAGCGTAACGCCGTAGTTGACGTCCACTTTCTCAGAGGGCAGATTAGGACAGACGTCCCCGAAGCCGGATGGCCGCTCTCAGGTTTCTCTCTGCGCCTATCAATCTACCTATCGCTCGAGCCGCGAATCGGTGACGTGTTAGCGCGCGGGGAAAAATAAACAGAAAATAGCCTTTCCGCACAGTCTTTAGATACTTTTCTAACACATTTCTTATATGACCTTATATTATACGAGGTGTGATCAAAAAGTTTGTGCAATAAATTTTTTCTGCCGTCGTGGCAATACTGTAGGCATTTATGGTAGTTTGGCGTTCAAGGGAAAGCCTTGCGAGTCATCAGTGCAAATTTGGTCACAATTAAGTGCATACGTATTTTTCTGTGCCAGTATTTGTGTACGCAGTTTTTGCGCGGTCGAAATGAAGCAAGATGTTTTAATACTCTCCACATCCCCAAAATGTTCACCCCGCATAATTGTTTTAACTTTAGAGAACAAAAAAAGTCGCAAGGGACTAAATTGAGCAAATGCTTTTACCGAGTTTCACAAAAAATTTGATGTTGGTTCTTTCCTCGGATAAAACATCTCTTCAAGGAACACATTGCAATGATAAAATTACGCTATTTTGACATCATATTGACCAAAAAATGATGTAAAATTTGGTCAACATAACGTTAAAATGGCGTCATTTTGATTGCAATATGTTTCTTGAGTTGTTTCATTTCAACCGCGCAAAAAAACTGCGTTCACAAATACTGGCACAGAAAAATACGTATGCACTCGATTGTGATTAAATTTGCACTGATGACTTGTAAGGCTTCCCCTTAGACGCCAAACCACCATAGAAACCTGCAGTGTTGCCACGTCGGCAGAAAAAAATTTATGGCATGAACTTTTTGATCACACTTCGTATATCTACTAATATGAATTAATATGAACTAATACGAACAAATAAGAGGTTTTTTCCCGGGTATAATAAAAAGAATAAGAAGTAACTGGTTTTCTCTTTTTATTTCACTTGCATTTTTTATGCAGATAAGTTATAGGTTACCATGACTTAGCGAATTAATGCACCTTATTGTATTTTAAAAAATAGAATGGCAATTTTTGCTTTGTAAATATCTCATCAAACCCCGCGAAACGAATCTAATCTCAGCGCCTGTAAATATCTCATCGAGCACCGCAAATAAATTTCTGTTAATAGCAACGCATACTAGACCGGGAGCCAGCGACAAAAAACATGTGTGCTCGGCAACACGACGAAACCTTTTGGGACGATAGCCGGTGTCATATGGAACACGAAAACGCAAGTATGGCGGCCTGGAGGTGTCGCCTTTGCGCAGCGTAATTTTTTGAATGTGTTAAAAAGACTGTGCTTTTGGGTAATGGGCACCAATCTGATTCTTGTTTTATATTGTTTATTTGTGAGCAAAAGTACGCGGGCCGTATGCGTCATACCGATGCCGCGTCGCAAACAGTCCGCCATACTGATGAGAACGTGTCGTTTTTTTGATGCGATGTTGAATTTTGTACACCAAGCTAATTTTTTGTGGAGAGCTAGATTTTAATTGTTTATCAACGAATATGAACATGCCATACCGTTTCGGCGTCTCTGAGTACTCGCCATACTGACGCAAAGACGTCATTTTTTTCACTAGTGCATGTAGTATGGCGGTTTATTTTTATGAAGATTAGGCACCAGTATGGCGGTTTATTTTTATGAAGATCATGCTAAAACGTGACAAGTGGTGCACCGCCATACTGATAGTGAATATCTAAAGTGGCGCCATACTGGACAAAATTTTTTTTTACTAGTTTCATAATAACATTGGTAAGTGTTGTAAAATCATCCGATAATCTGTTATATTTATGAAAAGGTGAAATAAGTATATTTGCAATTTTGTAAGACTAATCAAGAATGTTTTATTTAAAAAAATAAAATACAGTATTCAGCATAATACAAAGGTTTTTTAAATCACTCATCATCCTCTCATTAGATGAATCGCCTCCATCACTTTCTGCATCTGACTCTACGTTGTAGTCAAATTTATTCAAATCCGTGGTTTCAAATTCATCCAAATCTGTAGCTTCATCGATATTACTGTCATCTGATACTTCTTTCTCTTCATCAGAATCTTCATCTGTGTCCTCGTCAGAGCTCAAAGTTTCTGTAAAAATGAATCAGTGATATTGTGTTAGAAACGGGTAATAAGAATCGTGAAGAGATTGTGTATGTGAACATTGTTGATGTAAGTGGCAATTCGGTAGAATGCTCACAGATGGCGTCGGTGTTACAGTTCCCTAGTTATCTTTAACGTTATGTGTTTCGCGAGCGCTGCGACGACCACGTTGCGCCCCAGCGCCGGAAAACGGTACGAAAAGACGATACTGCGCAAGCGTGAGAGTGTCGGGACGGGCGTGAAGCCCGTCGAACAAGCATTCGTCTTCCGGCTAGCGAGGCGTACAGTCGCGTTCTTTACATCGGCTTTAGATATACGTATAATTGCTACGCGATTGAAATCCGCCAGACTATTGAGTCTGAGACAAAAAGAACGAGGACGTCTCCGCAGTATCAGAGGAGGCTTTGCAGCCCTGACAAGAGGTTAATTAAAGTACCTCGCTCGATTCGATTGAAGGAAGGACGAACTTAGCCATTGCGACGTGGCTTCGTTGAAACGGAACGAAGCGGCCATCTTGGACATTGCGACGTGGCATCGTTAAAAAGAAACGAAGCGGCCATCTTATCCATTGGAGAAGGTCCTTACGGTTTTGGTCGATGACCATCATTACAATTTATCACCGGAGGATGCTTTCAGGTAAAATATCGAACTCGTGTAACTCAGAGATCATATACGAGATTGATCGGCAACTCTCAAGCGGATTATGATGAACGCAAGGTCATCATAAAATGCGATCGTCTGATCACGGGGCGATGGATATCGTCTTCGCATAAAGCACGGAGCGATGGATATCGTCCTCGCATAAAGGCTATATTGCTGCCTAAATATTCCGGAATTAATTATCTGTCTGAGCTCAGTAGAACTTAAAGTTATTTTGAATGGTTGCAACCCGCGAATAAAGTCATTGATTCTCGATGTGTAGTAATTTAACTTGCATTATCGATGCACACGTGATTCGGATATTCACGCATAGTCTGTATTATCTTAACGAATATTGCGATTCGACCCGGGGCTATTTGCCAGCTATTAACGTTTACGAAACATCGTATTACATACGAAAAGTTAATTATTATTTAATTGAGCTCGCTCTTCACTTATCGAATTGTTTACCATATTCACTGGAAGTATCTTTCGATAACTCGATTTACTACGGAAGTTACTATGTCAATTAATAGAAAGAAAGTGCATTATATTGAAGTTGTAAAATCTCGCACAATATTTATATAAGCCTAAACATTTTCTCGATTGCTTTACTTTACATATGTTTATTTGCTTACTTGTCAAATGAGATATATATATAAGGATTATTTTCGACGAATTACTAGTTGACACAGTACTTTAATTCATTTATGCTTTGTATATTCTTGCTATATTTATGTAATGTGTT